>NW_026903162.1:1140000-1377500 GCF_024500385.1 Phyllopteryx taeniolatus
CCAGAGCCCAAGGACGACACAACTTGGCCATTTAATTTATATTCGACACTGAGGTTATTAATAGGTGGGTAACATGAGTGAGAGATAGATTTGAAAAGTTAAATCCTTCCACACCACCCAAGGAACTCCCGAGTAAAATAGATACTCTGATGATTGATAATGGTGTGTTTTTTTGCAGAAGCAACAAAGACTGTCGCAGTGAGCGATAACGTGCCATTAACAGCAGTTATACCTCACCCTACAGTCCCCATTACAAAAGAGGGGAACAGAGAATCGATGCAATGGTGGATAGACAGATTGAAGTTACCGATGGGTCCCAATGTAAGTAAGATAATAAGTCCTGAGTTCGCCTATGATATTATAATGAAGTTACTTGCACAGGAAACAAAGACAGAATTTGAGCTAGTAGACACGAATGCAAAATCTGCTAGTCGTTATAAAGAGTGTGGTGAGTTACTAGATTTGTTGTGGGAGCTTGTGCGACACCACAGAGAGAGAAACATCGAGACTGTGAGCCCTGTCCCAGAGAGGGATTCGACATGGAGGACCAACTCGGCCGAAATATGATAGTCGACGTTAATAGGGCAGATTGTGAGAACGCAGCCTGTTAATGTCGTATGATAGTCGATGTTAACAGGCTGTGTTCTCACAATCTGCCCTGGGAAGTAGCGGAAAGAGCAACGGTGTGGGCCATGAGAGTAGAGGTAGCTACACCCTCTAATCCCTTAGCGGGCAAGGAGTTGGTAATTGTAATATCACGAGAACAGCATGAACAACGAGTGAAGTGAAGCTATCTCATGACTTGTGATGGAGACGTTCAAGAACTCAAGGCACAAAAGGCCATGGTACGAGCCTGGAAGACATTGGTTGCAGACGTGAGCTGTGATGATGACGATGCTGTGGTGTTGGTAAGCAACGAAGGGAAAGGAATGGTGGTCCTTTGGAGCTACACCTTGTCGTCAGTAGAGAAGAAATTTCCACAGGAAGAGAAGGAGCTGGCTGTTTTGGCTAAATACTGGGGGGTCCTAAAAAACCTTGCGCAAGGGCAGGGAATCAAAGTGGTCACATAGAGCCACGTTCATCGATTCCTGCGGAAAACAACCATAGAAAGCACCAAAGCAACCAATGTGAGATGGGGAAGATGGGAAGAAATCATACTAGACCCTGATTTTTAAATTGGACCAGCGACAACCTCCGTCAAGAACCGAGTGGAGCCAAAGCCAGCTGAGCACCGACCGTTCAAGTGGACTCTCTACTCTGATGGGTCCATGAAGGGTGGAGACAGGTATGCACACTGGGGTTTCATTCTTAAGCAGGATGGTGAGGAGAGATGTCGTTGCAAAGGACGGACAACTGGCAATGCACAGACTGGAGAAGTTACTGCAGTTTTGGAAGGACTACTGGAAGTTATCAACCACAACATTGTAAGAGTAAGAATTATAACTGACAGTTATTATTGTTTTCAAGCCCTCAGGGAAGATTTAGCCATATGGGAAGAAAATGGCTATGAGGGGGCAAAATGGAAGGAAATTGCTCACTGTGACTTGTGGAAAAATTAGCCGAGTTGAGGCTAAATTTCAGCATTGAAGTCATCCACCAGAAAGCCCACGCCAAGGAGGGGGCCCACTGGCAAGGGAACAATGAAGTTGAGCAATAAGTCTAAGAGAGAAATGGAACAAGACCCCAAATGGAAAGGCAGTCCCAGAAGAGTACATGGGGAAGGTGGTGCAAGTCGTACATAAAGCGTTTGGCCATGTTGGCTCACTTCCTACTCGGAGGGAGTTGTAAAAATTGGAACTTAGGGTCGCCAAAAGAGCTGTTTGTGCCACTATATGGGACTGTGGATTGTGTAACAGGTACAATGCAGGACGCCAAGGACACAAGGTGGACGGACTCACAATCAAGAGCACTGGGCCATGGGCATCGGTTTATATGGACGTAGCTGGACCCATGGGTGTGACTGGTACAAAATGTGAGAAGTATTTATTGTGCTCGTAGACTCAATTTCAGGACATTTTGGAGTAAAAGCTTTGAGAAAAGCTAATGCTCGAAGTGTAATAAAAACACTAGAAGATGCTGTATGTGGCTCGGAATACCAAAAGAATTGAGAACAGACAATGGCACTCATTTCAGAAATACCAAGTAGACAGGTGGTGTCAAAAATGGCGAATAAGCAGAGTTTATTCACCCCCTTACACTCCTCAAGCAAACAGTGTGGCTGAGAGGACCATTGGTCTAATTAAGAATTGGTTGGGAAAGAATGCTAATGATAAAGAATGGAGGGAAAAATCACTTGACTTGGCTGTTGATTTGAACGGGAGAAGTAAAAAGGAGAGACCCTCCCCTTCAGAAGAGCTGAACCAAGGCCCCTTTGTGTCGCTGGAGGCGGCACGGAGCCAGGCAAAGGAGGACAGCTCATCAGCAGCTAACCCATTTTGAGTTAGACAACGGGTGTGGATCTGAGCACGTGACCAACCCAACAACTCAACAGTGAAAGTTAAGTATGATGTTTCTGACATTGTAACTGAAATTTTGGACTTGAATACAGTGCTTTTGAAGAAACGGGGCATCCGAGGGGTAGAGCAGTTGAAACCAATGCCAATTGCTCCAACTCAAGCCAAGAAATAACCAGAAAATAGAGGATATGGCAGACAGAGGAGACGCCGTGCCACCCTTTGTTAGGTTGGATGCGATCAAAGGAGCAGTTATCACCAGGAGAACCATCACTGGGATCAAAGCTGGAATAGCATTGGAGATATTGTGCAACGCAAAGAGTCGATGGTTATCCTCCAACGAGAGGTAATTAGTTGGCATACAGCCCACACCCAATGTGTTGTTTGCCTATCAGAAAAGACTGCAGACAATATGGATGGGACTGGGATTCATGAAGCCCATGTGCCCACCAAATGCACTTACTGAAATGCTAAGCGGAGGCCCAAACTCAGTGAAAGTATTAGGAGCCTACATGTGTGCTAACTGGCAAGACAATTTTCTCCCCAGACTAAAGGTATACTCCCAATGGGATCTTGGCGACGAGGATAAACTATATACCGCATGTACCTGTTCCTGGGATGGGAGCCGGGTGTGGCAGTGCCCATCTTGCTTAGGTGCATCAGCTGCCGGTCGACTCATTCCAACAGGGACAGCAGAAGGATGGCGGCTCACTAGGGCAGTCCCCTCTTTGGCGCCGCTGCTCCCATTCAGTGGAAGCTACCCTCACCCTTTCGCCGCAGCTCAAGAGTTCTTGCAACAACAAAGGGCGAGGCTACATCATCACAGGCTTTTGAGATTTAACAATGACTCGGGGGTAATGAAAGGTGAATGAATGGGAATTTTATTATTATTGTTTAGTTTCTTTTTGTAACTTGTTCTATTATACTGATGTGTAAGACTGTGTTGGACTCTAATTTTAGGCTACCCGCATGCCTGCATGTATTCTCTGCGGGATGTACTCAATGAGATGGGCATGGGTTAGTGGCTTCCGTTGAGAGCCTGGCCGGGGATGGTTCCTGCCTTATGGTCTGTATTTGCCAAAGGGTGAGTCATTCCCCAGGCATGAGCTGGAGCACGTGGAGTTCTCAACGGTGTTCACCAAAGCTGCCAGGGGGAAGACATGGGGTCAGAAACAGGCTCACACAAGCTGGACGGATGACAAGGGTGAACCAAGTGGTGCTTTCTACCCTTTGACCCACGCGACATGGCTTTTCCCGATGGAGTCCTCTGGATAACCTCTCACCTGAGAAGGGACTTCTGTCTCCCTCAGTCCGGTAAGACGATCGCGATGGAATGGATGGGGCATTATCAATCTTGGATTTATTGCCTTGGTGTCTAATTGTGTGCCACACCTGATGGCCATGACCCCGGCGAGTTTCAAGCAACCAACGACGGTGCGTCCAAGGGGGACAATGACGGAGTGATTGCTGATGATGTCCCGCCACCTGTCCTCACGCCGAATCCTCCTCCAGCTCTTGAATGCGAGGCAACTCCGGAGACAGCTCCCTTCCCAGAATCTGTGCCTGACCCTATGCCTGACCCTATGCTTGACCTGATGCCAACACTCTCATCTGAAGGCCTGGTTGACCCTGTGACACACGTGAATGATGTTGAGTATGATTCTGATGCTGAAGCCTTAGAGTGTTTGTTTAGGTTTTTGCCTGAGCCATTGCTTCATACTCGGGTTCCAGGCCCTGAACCTGAATCTGAGGAGGGGGTGCCAAGTGGTGACTCAAGATAGCAATCATTACATTTGATTGGTGACACAAATAGACCTAAAGAATGCACAATGCAATGAATAAGATGTATAATTGATATAATACAATATATGTTTGGATTGTTAATCGGATGCATCCATCCATCCATCCATCCATTTTCTGAGGCGCTTCTCCTCACTCGGGTCGCGGGCGTGCTGGAGCCTATCCCAGCTATCATCGGGCAGGAGGCGGGGTACACCCTGAACTGGTTGCCAGCCAATCGAAGGGCACATACAAACAAACAACCATTTGCACTCACATTCACACCTACGGGCAATTTAGAGTCTGCAATTCATGCATGTTTTTGGGGATGTGGGAGGAAACCGGAGTGCCCGGAGAAAACCCACGCAGGCACGGGGAGAACATGCAAACTCCACACAGGTGGGGCCGGGGCTTGAACCCCGGTGCTCAGAACTGTGAGGCTGACGCTCTAACCAGTCAACCACCGTGCCACCGTAATAAAAGCAATAAAAGCCGCCTAATCGGATGCATATTCAGAAAATTACTACAATTGACCCAGGATGTATTATTACAAATGTCCACCAGATGGTGCCTAAAATGTTGCTCGAGTAGGAAGTGAAAGTCAACCCATCCATCCATCCATTTTCTGAGCCGCTTCTCCTCACTAGGGTCGCGGGCGTGCTGGAGCCTATCCCAGCTGTCATCGGGCAGGAGGCGGGGTACACCCTGAACTGGTTGCCAGCCAATCGCAGGGCACATAGGAACAAACAACCATTCGCACTCACAGTCATGCCTACGGGCAATTTAGAGTCTCCAATTAATACATGTTTTTGGGATGTGGGAGGAAACCGGAGTGCCCGGAGAAAACTGAAAGTCAACCACCATGTACAATTAGTGCAAAAAAGTTAACCATAAGGTGGAGCCAAAGTCCCCTTGTCCACTCTATCCCTCTGTCTATTCACTGAAATGGGAAATTACTGGTGAGATGTTTACAGGAAGATGGGGTCATTTATGAGAAGTTTCAACTCATTCCGGGAAATTTATCACCATATGATTTGGAGGAGCCAAGCCGAAAGGCGAAGCTCTCAATTTACCGGTCGATCTACGATCCTACCCTCACCTATGGTCACAAGCTGTGGGTCGTGACCGAAAGAACAAGATCCTGGATACAAGCGGCCGAAATGAGTTTCCTCTGCAGGGTGTCCAGGCACTCCCTTAGAGATAGGGTGAGAAGCTCGGTCATCCGGGAGGATCTCAGAGTAGAGTCGCTGCTCCTCCACATCGAGAGGAGCCAGATGAGGTGGCTGGGGCATCTGATGCCTCCCTGGTGAGGTGTTCCGGGCACGTGAGGAGGAGACCCCGGGGACGACCCAGGACACGCTGGAGAGACTACGTCCTTCGGCTGGCCTGGGAACGCCTCGGGATCCCCCCGGAAGTGCTGGATGAAGTGGCTGGGGAGAGGGAAGTCTGGGCGTTCCTGCTAAAGCTACTGCCCCCGCGACCCGACTCGGATAAGCGGTAGAAAATGGATGGATGATTTGCCTCTATGCAAAAAAGGGCACAAAACTAATAATAAACTCATAGCGTGAGTCATTCTCAGATGACTCCAAAGTGCTCGCATAGGCCTAACAGCCAGTTTAGGGTGATGCAAGACCTTGGCTAGGCCCACCTCTTGTATATAAGTCAAAAAACGGACAATTTTAGTGTTTTTCTCTCCCTTGGGTTAGCGACTGTGGTCAACAGCTTAGTCTCATTTCTATGTGTAAGACGCAGGATGATTAGAGAGACAGAACAAAAAGGGACAATCTGAACTGCTTGAGAGAATGGGCTCGACTAAAATAGAGGAGTTCAGCAATGACCATAGGGACGAAGCCCCCCGACCGCTCTTTACTGAACCCACACCTATTCTCAACTCAACTTACAAGGTTTGAGGGATGCTCGAACTGATCAATCGAATATTCCTTTTTTCATTTGAATTAAATTTTATTTTTATTGTACTTTGGATTTACACACTTTGGACTGATTTTATTTACCATCTTTTGAAACTTTGAATGTAATCAAGTGCTCTCCTTGAATTGCTATTTTGGACTATTTTCTCTTCAAAGGGCCAGCTTGGAAGATTCGATCTCATTTGGGAGAACATGCAAACGCCACAATGGAGGGGACGGGGATTGAACCCGGGTCCTCAGAACTGTGAGGCAGACGCTCTAACCAGTCGTTCACCATGCCGCTCTATTTGTTAATATGTTTGCGATTTTATTCATCACTTTTCTTCTTCTTTTCCTTTTGGCTTGTCCCTTTAGGGGTCGCCACAGCGCGTCATCCTTTACCATGTAAGCCTATCTCCTGCATCCTCCTCTCGAACACCAACTGCCCTCATGTCTTCCCTCACGATAGCCATCAACCTTCTCTTTGGTCTTCCTCTAGCTCTCTTGCCTGGCAGCTCCATCCTCATCATCCTTCTACCAATATACTCACTATTTCTCGTCTGGACGTGTCCCAACCATCGAAGTCTGCTCTCTCTAACTTTGTCTTCAAAACATCGAACCTTGACTGTCCCTCTGATGAGCTCATTTCTATCCAACCTGGTCACTCCCAGAGTGAACCTCAACATCTTCATTTGTCTTCATTTCACCTCCAGCTCTGCTGCCTGTTGTCTCTTCAGTGCCACTGTCTCTAATCCATACATCATGGCTGGCCTCACCACTGTTTTATAAACTTTGCCCCTCATCCTAGCAGAGACTCTTCTGTCACATAAAACACCTGACACCTTCCTCCACCCGTTCCAACCTGCTTGGACCCATTTCTTCACTTCCTGACCACACTCATCATTGCTCTGGACGGTTTATCCCAAGTATTTGAATTCCTACACACTTGCTATCTCTTCTCCCTGTAGCCTCACTCTTCCCCCACCACCCCTCTCATTCATGCACATATATTCTGTCTTACTTCGGCTAATCTTCATTGCTCTGCTTCCCAGTGAATGTCTCCATCTTTCTAACTGTTCCTCAACTTGCTCCGTGCTTTCACTGCAGATCACAATGTCATCTGCAAACATCATGGTCCACGGGGATTCCAGTCTAACCTCATCTGTTAGCCTATCCATCACCACTGCAAACAGGAAGGGGGTCAGGGCTGATCCCTGATGCAGTCCCACCTCCACCTTAAATTCATCTGTCACACCTACAGCACACCTCACCACTGTTCTGCTGCCCTCGTACATGTCCTGTATTATTCTAACATACTTATCTGCCACTCCAGACTTCCACATGCAGTGCCACAGTTCCTCTCTTGGTACTCTGTCATGGGCTTTCTCTAGATCTACAAAGACAAAATGTA
This sequence comes from Phyllopteryx taeniolatus, assembly GCF_024500385.1. NCBI lineage: Eukaryota > Metazoa > Chordata > Actinopteri > Syngnathiformes > Syngnathidae > Phyllopteryx > Phyllopteryx taeniolatus. Next base: position 1,147,551 of record NW_026903162.1, read on the forward strand.
GCTCCTTCTGACCTTCTCTGTACTTTTCTATCAACATCCTCAAGGCAAATAATGCATCTGTGGTACTCTTTCTAGGCATGAAACCATACTGTTGCTCGCAAATACTCACTTCTGTCCACTACAATACACCAAGTACTATTCTGCCTGCCTCTCTGATCACCTTGGCTGCAGTGGTCCAGTCTTCTGGAAGCTCCTCCCATCCACCGAGAGCCTGTCTTACCTCTTCCCGAAAAGCTGCACAACACTCGTCCTGTCTCAGCTTCCACCACATCGTTCTCTGCTCTGCCTTTGTCTTCCTAATCTTCCTCCCCACCACCAGAGTCATCTTACACACCACCATCCTATGCTGGCTCGACACACTCTCCCATACCACTACCTTACAGTCAGTAACCTCCTTCTGATTACATCGTCTGCACAAGATGTAATCCACCTGCGCGCTTCTACCTCCGCTCTTGTAGGTCATCCTATGCTCCTGCCTCTTCTGGAAAAAAGTCTTCACGACAGCCATTTGCATCCCTTTTGCAACGTCTACCACCATCTGTCCCTCAAAGTTCCTTTCCTGGATGCCGTACTTACCTATCACTTCTTCATCACCCCTATTTCCTTCACCAACATGTCCATTACAATCTGTACGAATCACAACTGTCTCTCTGTCTGGGATGCTCAGAACTACTTCGTCTAGCTCCTTCCAGAATTTCCCTTTCACCTCTATGTCACATCCTACCTGTGGGGCATAGCCACTAATCACATTATACATAACACCCTCAATTTGAAGTTTCAGCCTCATCACTCGATCTGATACTCTTTTCACCTCCAAGACATTCTTAGCCAACTCTTCTTTTAAAATAACCCCGACTCCATTTCTCTTCCCATCTCCACCGTGGTAAAATAATTTAAACACTGCCCCTAAACTTCTAGCCTTACTGCCTTTCCACCTGGTCTCCTGGACACACAGTATATCAACCTTTCTCCTAATCATTATGTCAACCAACTCCCGAGATTTTCCTGTCATAGTCCCAACATTCAAAGTCTCCACATTCAGTTCTAGGCTCTGTGCTTCCTCTTCTCTTTCTGCCAAAGAACCCGCTTTCCACCTCTTCTTCGACTTTGACCCACAGTAGCTGAATGTAAACGGGTGCCCTGCAGATTGACGGCGCCGGTGGTGGACGTTGTTAACCCGGGCCACGACCGATCCGGTATGGAATTCTTTGGATGAACGCTCATATTTGTTTGGCAAGGTTTTAAGCCGTATGCTCTTCCTGACGCAACCCTTTGCATTTATCCGGGCTTGGGACCGGCCTACAGTTTGCACTGGCTTTTGCCCCACATAGGGATGCATTTTATTTATCACTTTTAATTTTCTTTTTTCTTTTAGTTTTTATTGTTAATGGCACTCACGTTATTTAATAATACTCACTATACTAGCAATTTAATGCCTGCTTTTCTCGAGAAAATGCATGGAATTAGTCTTATTATTATTATTTAGGGCGGCACGGTTGACAAACTGGTTAGAGCGTCTGCCTCACAGTTCTGAGGACCGGGGTTCAATCCCGAGCCTGGCCTGTGTGGAGTTTACATATTCTCCCTGTGCCTGCGTGGGTTTTCTCCAGGCACTCCGGTTTCCTCCCACATCCAAAAAACATGCATGGTAGGTTAATTGACAACTCTAAATTGCCTGTAGGTGTGAATGTGAGCGCGAATGGTTGTTTGTTTGTATGTGCCCTGCGATTGGCTGGCAACCAGTTCAGGGTGTACCCCGCCTCCTGCCCGAAGATAGCTGGGATAGGCTCCAGCACGCCCGCGACCCTAGTGAGGTGAAGTGGCTCAGAAAATGGATGGATGGATGGATTATTAATTAGCCCAGGGATTGCAAGCAAGCCTATAAAATTTCTGTCTCAGCTACAAGGTATTTATTAATGGGCCTAATTCACACATTATTAATGTAGCTCTGATTTTGGCTTTTATGTGCTTTGTTCCGTGAACAGAATACACGCAGGTCTCTTATAGTGATCTCTTTTTAATTCCAATTTTTACCCCAACACCAGAGGGAACCAGTGTTTTAAATTTTGCACTGTAATTACAAGGGACGGAAAGTTGGTCAAAGAAATATTGCACAATAAAAGTAGAACTACAAACTTAGTGCGAATAAAATGTGAATCTATCAAACCATTGTCTCCAGTTATCTCCACGAGAGTAGCTCTTTTCAATATCAGGTCACTGGGTAATAAATCAATGTGGATGAATGACATCATTACAACCTATGATCTGGACTTTTTGTTACTAAATGAAACATGGTTAACAGAAAGTAGCTGTAACACTATTTAAAATGAGGCAACACCACCGAATGTTATTTTTATGAACGAGTGTCGAATAGGGAAGAAAGGCAGTGGTATTGCTGTTATTTTTAAGTCATTATTTCAGTGTAAAGAAATTATACTGGGTTATTTTAGCTCTTTTGAATATCTCAGTTTTTTAGTTAAAGGTGACCCAAAGGTTATTGTTTTAATAAATTATAGGCCTCCAATATACAATAGAAAATTTATGGAGGAATTTTCAGAACAGCTATCAGTTATTTGTGCTGAATTATTTTGTCTTAACGGGAGACTTTAACATTCATGTTGTAAATAACATGGGGAAAAAAATCTAAAGAACTCTCTGCTATACACATTTGACCTCTCTCAACATATTAAGAGTCCAACCCACACTCAAGGTCACATCTTAGACCTGGTCATCTCTAAGGATGTTGAAATTCTATCAATTGACATTAAGGATATGGCTAATTCTGACCATTTTTGTGTATTCTTTGAATTACAGATTCTTCCAAAAGTTCAGAAAACCTCTATGTCTATTAGCACATTCACTGCCATTGACGGCTTTAGAAGTCAAATATCCTTGTTAACTGGGAAGGCTGGCAGTGAATGAGTGAAGAAGAGGTACATAGATGAGAGTACCGCCATGGAGACCATTGCTGTGCCACAAAGTGTGAATGCTGAGACAGTTGATGAACCTTTGGATAATTTCACCTGTAAAATCTCAAATGTCATGAATGCTGTCGCTCCTATTAAAAAGAAAATCTTGAGGCGACCTAGAACACAGTGGAGGAGCACAATGATGGTAAAGACCTCTCAATCAAAGTGTAGGAAAGCAGTACGTAAGTGGAGAAAAACTAAACTCCAAATTGACTTTGACCTCTACAGACAAAGTCTTTGTAATTTTAACCAAGAGTTAGTCAGGGCTAGACAGCGACACTTTTCTGAAATCATCAGTAGGAACTTCAACAATACTCACACTCTGTTTGCTGTGGTTGACAAGCTCACAAAGCCCCGAATCAGATAGCTCCAGAACTCCTAACAGCAGATAAATGAATGAATTTGCTTATTTTAGTGAAAAAAATACAATCCATCAGGTTAAATATTAGCACAAATCAGCAAAATGATAAAATGATACTACATTTGAAGCCACCCAGGAAAAACTCTATTACCATGTCAGAATTTGATACAGTTGACCAAAACACTGTAGAGAAAACGGTTCAGCAGCTGAAACCATCAATGAGCTGTCTTGACTCAATACCATCTGACTTTTTCAAAGCTATTGCAAAGCCTGTGCTAGCTGATTTTCAGCAAATAATCAATTGCTCGCAGCATGATGGCCGACTAGTTAGCACATCTGCCTCACACTTTTGAGGACCGGGTTTCAAATCCCGGTCCCACCTGTGTGGAGTTTGCATCTTCTCCCCGTGCCTGCGTGGGTTTTCTCCGGGTACTCCGGTTTCCTCCCACATCCCAAAGACATGCAGGGTAGGTTAATTGAATACTCTAAATTGCCCGTAGGTGTGAATGGTTGTTTTTTTGTATATGCCCTGCGATTGGCTGGCGACCAGTTCAGGGTTTACCTCGCCTCTCGCCCGAAGATTGCTGAGATAGGCTCCAGCATGCCCGCGACCCTCGTGAGGATAAGCGGAACGGAAGATGAATGAATGAATAAATCAATTGCTCACTTCAGTCAGGCGAGTTTCCGAAAGCTCTTAAAGTAGCTGCCATTAAGCCTCTGCTAAAAATTTGAACGCTGGATGCTTCCATGTTAGCAAGCTATAGACACATCTCAATTCTCCCTTTCATAGCCAAGACTGTTGAGAAAGTTATTTTTAATCAACTCGGTAATTTCTTCAAGTTAAATGGACTTTTTGACAAATTTCAATCAGGTTTCCGAACTCATGACAGTACAGAATCTGCTCTTATCAAAGTGCTAAATGATATAAGGTTGTATACTGACTCGGGAAAGGTGTCAATTCTGGTCTTGTTGGACCTCAGTGTAGCTTTTGATACGGTAGATCATTATATACTGCTGAACATGTTGGAAACGTGGGTAGGATTAAATGGAACAGTCCTTAAATGGTACAGGTCCTACCTGGAGGAAGGAAGGAGTTATTTTGTAACCATTGGAACTGTTCAATCTCAGCGAATGGCAATGACATGTGCGGTCCCTCAAGGGTATGTTCTTGTTCTTGGAGCCCTCCTGTTCAGCCTGTATATGCTACCCTTGGGTTAAATTCTTCAGAATTTTAATTTTGACGATCATAGCTCTGCACATGACACACAGTTATATCTAGCAGTGTCTCCAGATAACTACAGTTCAATTGAGGTGTCGTGTCACTGTCTAAAACAGAAAAATAACTGGATGAGCCAAAATTTTCAAAAACCACAACAAAACTGAGAAAATTGTTATTGGCAATAAAGAAAATAGTATTGCTGTTCGTAAATACCTGGAGTCACTCTCTTTAAAAACCAAAGACCAAATCCGAAACCTTGGTGTTCTGATAGATTCCGACCTGACTTTCAACAATCATATCAAATCAATTACTAAAACTGCCTTCTACCATCTGAAGAACATATCCAGAGTGAAGGCTTGCATGTGTCAAGCAAACCAGGAGAAGCTCATCCATGCTTTTATCTCAAGTAGACTTGATTATTTTAATGGTCTTCTGACTGGACGCCCTAAAAAGAGCATTAAACAGCTGCAGCTCATTCAGAATGCTGCAGCTCGGGTTCTGACCAGAACAAAGATTACTCCAATTCTAAAGTCTTTACACTGGCTTCCAGTCAGCTTTATAATGGATTTTATAATGGTCTATAAATCACTAAATGGTTTAGGTCCTGAATACATGAATGAAATGCTGATGGATTCTAAACCCAGTAGGGCTCTGAGATCGACAGACTCAGGTCAAATAGTGGCGCACCGAGTCCAAAGCAAACATGGTGAAGTAGTATTTAGCTATTATGCTGCACACAAATGGAATAAGTCAGCCCCAAGTGTGCATGTTTTTCAGTCCAGGTTAAAAACTATTCTTTCCACTTTTAAATGATATTTCTTGCACTGTACGCTGTTTTAATTGTATTTTTATTTTTTATCTTTGTTTTAAATGTTTATAAGCTGTTTTTTTCTTTGTTTTTAAATGTTTTTAATCATGTAGAGGACATTGAGTTACCTTGTGTATGAAATGCGCTATATAAATAAATTGCTTTGCTTTGCATACCTGCGAATGTCCCAACTTGGACGCAATCCGGCACCACTGATTTGATTCTGCGCGCACAAAAGTAGATCTTTCCCATGTATAGACACCTTCAAAGTCTCAGAATGGCTTTACAGGAAATCAACTTTCTTTGTAGCGAACCCAAACAGGCCTCTTGCCCAGTTGCAGTGGTCAACTTTGTCAAAAGTGCACAAGCAAACTTCAACTAGACCTGCTCCATGCTTAAGATCAAAAAACGCTTTTACAGTGATCTCATTTGAGTCACTTAATATAGATAGATCAGTGATATCATTAAAGAAAATGTTAATAATTTTCACTTTACACAGCCATTCACACTTCATTCAATATTTCCGCTCTGGAGATGGGATTTTCAAAACACAATGGTTCCTTAACAGACACTGTAGAACATGACATAGTTGGAGCAAGACACGGCAACTGGTGCTTCCCCTTAGGTTTTAGCAATGGACACTGATCCTTCCAATGACCATCATCATGACAATAATTACAAATACTGGGAACCCCAGGCCTCCCTTGTGCTGTAGACTTGGGTGTGGGACTCTGCTTTGAAAATTTGCCCCAGTTACGAGGATTTCCACTGCTATCATACACAGCTTTCCATCCACCAGTAGACTGTATCACATGTAGCCATATGTACGCCCTATGGAACAGTTGTCAACGGCAACCCCCAAAAGTCGATAACCTTTGCATTCCTGCTTCCTGAACCTCAACCAGGTGGTTTATTTTCACAAGACACAGGAAACCTGGTGGAAAGCATCTGCGCTATGAACTGGTTGCGGGTTTCCTCATGACTTGCCCAGCATAAGTGAGGGAAGGAAGTGATTGATGACAATGGAACATGGTCACCCCCTAGTGGTGATTAGAGACACTGCCTGTGGACAATAAAAATGACATGGAAGAAATCCCATGCTTGTAACAAACAAAACAAACCATGAATATTCTAAATGTATACCTTGATGTCTGTGTCATTAACGTGTCACTTTTGCAGGTCTGGCTACGAGACTTGGCGAACCGTCCCTCTTAAATAGAAGCCAAACTGTATAAAATTATGTTGTACTGAACAATAAGTAGTTGATTTGCCAAGACTAAAGTTTAAACAAATCATTTTACATGCTTGATCTATGCGTAAGACAGTTTCAAAGTTGTGAATCTTTTTTTTTTTTTTTTTTTTTAAATATGCTGCGTCTCAACCCGTACTCACGCGTGGCTCACGCAGATAGAACTTTAACATGGAAACCCGAGTCGATGGGTGTGGTCTTTTTCACCTGGCTCAGTTGGGACAAAAAGCCCTGACAAACGTTCTTCTGGAGCTTTCCTCTCTCTTGGCTGTCTCTTTTTCCTGGCTAACATCTCTCCAGTAATGGAGCTTGGCTTCGGCAAACCCCCCCCCCCCCCCCCCCCACCCCCACTTCCCCTTTTCCTTTTATTGTGTCGCCACGTGGAGCGAGCGACCCTGGACCACGACGGCGGTGCTGTCTGAAGCCTGTCATGCGGCTTCGATCTGTTTTCCCAGCCTTGATTTCTTCGCGGGGGCCCCAGGAAGTCACTCCTGGCATTTTTACCAGTTATGCCCGCAGATGTGAGCAAGAGCAGGGCCCGCAACATGTTCAAACGGCAGGAAAGGTTACGAGCGCACATAAACAGAACAACAACTTTCTTTTTGCATCTCTTTTGTTTTTACTCTTACTCTTTTGTTGTGCATCTTCTTCTACTAAACCTGCCTCCGTTCCTCCTGAGATGACTAAGAAAGACCAGACCCGGTCGTGAGTAAAACATTGCAGTGATTACCAGAAAGTAGCAATTGGTGCGTAGTAATTTGGGAGTTAAGTTAGCGAGCTCCCACGAGTCCCAACTTTACTGTCCCTCCCTATGATTCAACTAATTTCACGTTGACATTACGAGTTCAGTCATTCACCCTATATCTTGTTCTTAACGTGCGTTTGTCTGTAATTTTTGTTGTAAAGTGCCTTTTTATTTGTGCCCGAATTCCCCTGTAGTTTTCAATAGATTTTTTGTAAAATTCCACTTCCTGTGTGTATTGTGTGTGTTTGAATCCAAAACAGTTGACCGCTGAAATCGAGAACTTTTATTTCTTTTAAAGGAGCGAGCCAGCTAAAATATTGAGATTGGTCGAGGATTTTTCATCACTTTTCCTAAAATTGACAAAAATAAAAAGAGACGCGGTGCCCTATACGACACAAAGATAGTTTGATTGTAACCGTCACTGTCCGTCAAATTACACCAGAACTAAATGCAGAAATTTTCTGTCCGACATATTCCTTTTCCAAATTAATTATGCTTTTATCCAAAACCGCTACACCCAGAAAAAACAGACGTGCATCAACATAAGAAATCATCTGCCACCTCAGCTGCTTTTAGGGCAGTGGGAGGCTCATGCTCACTTCTATCAGTAGTTATGTGTGGCGAAATTGCATTTTTAAATTGCTCTAAAATTATTAATTCATACAAGCTGTTGAGGTGTGTTATTTTGGGAGTCTGGGTGTCTTCTTCCGGATGAATGACAACCTCCGATTAGCTGGAACAATGAAGACTTTGAGGCTTTGGGCTAAGGTTTATTGAGAAGCCTACACATCAGTTGCAAATTACAAAAATCCCACCTTAAACCTTATAAAGGTCTGAATCTTTGGGTGGACCCTTTAAGCCTACCCTTGGACAGGACCAAAACAGTAAACTCTTTTCTACCCATATTTGCTGTCACGTCTATGCACAAGATAGCTATCTTGTCCATAAATTCCCCAAATCCCTAATCTTAGCAGTTGAACGCCAGCGATGAAAGTGAGATCTTCTTACCACATGAGTGTCTAAATCAGGGGTGATTTCCCTCAGAGGGCCATTATGACCGTGAAACCATATAAATGTTTCATCGCCTGATCATAGTATTATATATACACAAAACAATTATAGCTAACTAGTCATAAATCCATTCTTGTGCACATACATTTACACGCAGGGGTGTTGAACAAATTTTTGTTACGGGCCCCATTGCAGTTACGATTTCCCTCAGATGGCTGTTATGACTGGAAATTAATATTTAACTGGCTAATTACCTATACATACAGTACACAACAAATTGACGGATAACTTATTTTGAAAGCAGAAGTGAAGGATAATACTTTGTTCGGCTATTTGTCAAGTTACTGTAAAAATGGGTTAGGTAACTGTGGTGTATTTTTAATAAGCACCTGAAGAGAGACATTTTCACAGTATAGCAGAATGCCTGCAAAAGAGTGATTGGTTCAACTATTTATCTTTCAACTATCTACTTCAAAGAGGCCAATTGCATTCTTGGGGCCACACGCTCTATCTAGCAGATCTCCCCTGCGGTTTACAGGACAATACGTCCTCTGGGTAAGCTAAGAGGTGAAGCCATGAACGGGGACTGCCATTGTACTATCAAAGACAACAATTAGCATGTACAGTAATACTGGAAAGGCAACTATGAGGCACCAAATGGAATTCGGAGGGCATACAGTTGATTCAATGACAAGAGAGCCACCCGGTGGACAAAAGTGTCACAAACTATAGGTAAGAGGAAGTAGTCTTTTAATTCAAATCTCAGTGAACCAATCAGGCTTGGGGGCGGTACTTAAGAGTACGCCCACAGATGCGAGACTTATAAGCGTGTGACTGAGATTTTTTGGGGGGCTCATAGAGAATCTGACCATGAAAACAGCCATTAAGACACAAAGGCTTGTTCAATAAACCTGATTTAGCCCAACCGCCTATTCTTTGCTTCCACTCGACGTGAATGCTTTCTCGGATCCGGAAATTCACCTCATAACCTAAGGTTGACGACAAGCCACAGGATTGAAGACGACTTTGGTGAGTTAAAATTAAAAAAAAAAAAAAAAGGATTAAAGAGTGAGTGAATTGCGCGACAAAGAAGTCTGTGGAAGAATAAACCTTGTGTAATACTCGTCACTGGCAAGTAAAAGAGGGAAGGCGGAGTCCGAGAAATTCCGCGAGGACGGCGGAGTCCTGTACGTACTTAAATTCCGTGTTTCCGTGTGTTTGTAAAAACTTTACTAGTATCGTGTGAATGTGTAAAAGTATGAATGCATAAGACAGGATTGTAAGTAACAACTGGGTTTGGAAGCAGATGCAAGAATCCTCCGCCCCGTGTGGGTAGAAGTTTGAGGATTACCAAAATCCAGATGTTCATTGTCACCCTGTCATTTTGAATAAAGTCAATATTTAGGTCACTCTAGGTACAAATAAACTGACTTCCAAATTCACAAAATGGGAAGAAATAACAGTAAAACGGATCCAAAAGAACGCTTAACGTGTAAAGACTGGAAATATGTTCAACTCCAAAACCATTCCAAAATAAAACATTTACACACGTGGATAACCAAATACGGTTTCGCTGGCCAGCTAAATTCGCAAAAAATGGGAGAAATACGAATACGAGACGAAATAAAATGTCGACACAAAAATAATATATCAAAAATAGAAAAAGATGGATATGACGACTTATTCTTCTGGCTAAACATGGCGTCTAAAAGAGAAAAAGGAAGTAAGAAGAAGGACTTAGAAAGTGAACAGAAAAGGCAGACAAGTAGGGACAAAGATATGTTGTTTCAAAGACAGGAAGATGACGAGACAGGACCAGTAGTAAGAGTAAGCGGGAAAAAGATGGTTGAATAAAAGTGTGAAAAGAATGAGGAAACAAAGGCATAAGCACACTTGTACCCGTTTTTGCCACCTCATGAACTTCCTCCAACTCATGAGTCAGAACCTCAACGAGTTTTACGATCAAGAGGGTCAAAAATGAATTGGTCTAAAACTATGGGAGGAACAGGAACTGCACCTCAATGCACCCAGCTGTCAAACTCCTGAAGTTTGCAGATGACACCACTGTTATCGGCCTCTTCAAGGACGGTGACGAGTCTGCATATCGACAGGAAGTGGAGCGGGTGGAGCTGTGGTGCAGCTGACACAAACTGGAGCTGAACACGCTCAAGACTGTAGAGATGATCGTGGACTTCAGGAGGCCTCCTTTGCCACAGCTGCCCCTCACGCTGTCCAGCTGCCTTGTGTCAACCGTCGAGACCTTCAAGTTCCTGGGAATTAGAGTCTCTCAGGACCTGAAGTGGGCGATCAACATCAACTCCGTCCTCAAAAAGGCCCAGCAAAGGATGTACTTCCTGCGGCTTCTGAGCAATCATGGCCTGCCACAGGAGCTGCTGAGGAAGTTCTACACAGCGGTCATCGAATTAGTCCTGTATTCTTCCATCACAGTCTCGTTTGGTGCTGCTACAAAAAAGGACAAACTCCGACTGCAACGGACAATCAAAACTGCTGAAAGGATTGTCGGTACCCAGCTACCCACCCTTGAGGAATTGCACGCTGTGAGAACTAAGACAAGAGCGTGCAAAATCCTCTCGGACCCTCCACATCCCGGTCACCAGCTCTTCCAGCTCTTTCCCTCAGGTAGGCGCTATCGATCAATGCAAACTGGAACTAGCAGACATTCCAACAGCTTCTTCCCTCTTGCAATCAACTTCTTAAACACCTAACCTCCAATTCCATAGCAACACGCTGGCAATTTTTTGTCTTTCTGTCTTGAGTTTGTTGTCACATTTCTGTGGGGCCAATTATACATTACTCATGCACTCACTGTAGTAGTCTCGCTACGCTGCACTATTTGCATATCTGTTGTTGACCAATACTGGCCACTCATGCCAGAGTAACATCTGCTCCATTTGCACACTGACTGAGGAGTATCTGCAACATTTGCACAATCAACATTGTCCCAGACTATCGTACTTTGCACAATGGTCATTGCACCGGACTATTGTAATATTAGTCATTCGAACTGCTCTACGTGCTAGAGGACTCTGCATCTTTTTGCACAATTGTCAAAATAAAAATATCAAAAAATAAATAAATAAATGTTCCAGCTTAACCAGATAACTAGCAACCCTTTATTGTTCAGTGACTGTTTTTTTCAATGTCTTTATGTCTCAAAAGTGTTCTCTGTCAATCTGTTGTCGTACTGGAGCGGCTCCAATTACCGGAGACAAATTCCTTGTGTGTTTTTTGGACATACTTGGCAAATAAAGATGATGCTGATTCTGATCCTGACAACGTTTGTGGCATTGACTTCCAGAATTTAATACAATTCTCAGAATAATTTCAGTAAATTGTGCTGTAAGACTATTTTTTGAAAGAACATCATTTCATTATCGACATTATCAGTAATATATCAGTATGGTCCAACCCATTATTTATTATGAGTATTATACTAATATAATATTTGTATATTATCATCCTGCGATTGGCTGGCAACCAGTCCAGGGTGTACCCCGCCTCCTGCCCGATGCCAGCTGGGATAGGCTCCAGCATGCCTGCGACCCTAGTGAGGAGAAGCGGCTCAGAAAATGGATGGATATATTATCATCATCTTTGAAACTGATAATCAAAACATGACGAAATGTAAATACATAAAAACTGCTCTCGACACATTATAAAGTTTTGGAGGAACAAAAAGCTCTAGCTAGGTCCTTTTCCTTTCCCCCGAAGGCTTGTGTCTGTGTCAACACGAGGTCATGGAACCATCACTCACGGCTGTCTATTTGAATAAAGGGTTTTGAGTAGTCTGGCGTGGCACGGTGGTCGACTGATTAGCACGTCTGCCTCACGGTTCTGAGGACCAGGGTTCAAATCCCGGCCCGCCTGTTTGCCGTTTGCATGTTCTCCTTGTGACTGTGTGGGTTTTCCTCCCACATCCCAAATCATACATCGTAGGTTAATTGAAGACTCTAAATTGCCCTTTGGTGTGAATGTGAGTGCGAATGGTAGTTTGTTTATCTGTGCCCTGTGATTGGTTGGTGACCAGTTAAGGGTGTACCCTGCCTCCTGCCCGAAGTTAGCTGGGATAAGCTCCAGCTGTCAGATCCTGTTTTGTTTGCTTGTTTCCTGTGTGGAATTTTCTGTTGTGTTGCATTCCCTGGGTGTAGGTCAGTGGGCGGAGTCTCTCGCGATGCACCTGCTGGTGATTTGTCATCAGCAGTGTGTTTAAGCATGGGAGACTAAGGAGGAAAACGCTGAGAAATTTTTACTTGGCTTGTCTCCATTAACTTGCCAGCTTTGTTACATTCTGGCGCATTCCCACGTTCATTCCGTCCTGACAGTAGCTCTTTTGGTCTGCTGTTTTTCTAGTAAGTACTACTGTGTTTTTCTGTTCTCGTCTCGTGCTGGACCACCTCAAGAGTGTCACAGGTCCCCTGCTAGACCCCCTGCAGTTTGCCTACCAAGCGAACAGGTCTGCGGATGATGCAGTCAACATGTGACTGCACTTCATCCTAGAACACCTCGACAGTGCAGGGACCTACGCGAGGATCCTGTTCGCCGACTTCAGCTCAGCGTTCAACACCATCATCCCTGAACTCCTTTCATCCAAGCTTCTCCAGCTCAGCGTCTCACCTGCCATCTGCCAGTGGATTTACAGCTTTCTGATGGGCAGGACACAGCAGGTGAGGCTGGGGGAGGCCACCTCATCCACACGAAGCATCAGCACTGGGGCGCCCCAAGGTTGTGTCCTCTCTCCGCTGCTCTCCTCTCTCTCCACGAACGACTGCACCTCAGCGAACCCGACTGTCAAACTCCTGAAGTTTGCAGATGACACCACTGTCACCGGCCTTATCAAGGACGGTGACGAGTCTGCATATCGACAGGGAGCGGAGCGGCTGGAGCTGTGGTGCGGCCAACACAACCTGGAGCTGAACACGCTCAAGACTGTAGAGATGATCGTGGACTTCAGGAGGCATCCTTCGCCACAGCTGCCGCTCACGTTGTCCAGCTGCCTTGTGTCAACCGTCGAGACCTTCAAGTTCCTGGGAATTACAATCTCTCAGGACCTGAAGTGGGCGACCAACATCAACTCAGTCCTCAAAAAGTCCCAGCAGAGGATGTACTTCCTGCGGCTTCTGAGAAAGCACGGCCTGGCACCGGAGCTGCTGAGACAGTTCTACACAGCGGTCATCAAATCAGTCCTGTGTTCTTCCATCACAGTCTGGTTTGATGCTGCTACAAAAAAGGCCAAACTCCGACTGCAACGGACAATCAAAACTGCTGAAAGGATTGTCGGTACCCCCCTACCCACCATTGAGGACTTGCACGCTGCCAGAACTAAGACAAGGGCGTGCAAAATCCTCTCTGACCCTCCGCACCCCGGTCACCAGCTCTTCCAGCTCCTTCCCTCAGGTAGGCGCTACCGATCAATGCAAACTAGAACTAGTAGACATTCCAACAGCTTCTTCCCTCTTGCGATCAACTTCTTAAACACCTAACCTATAATTCCATTACAACAAGCTGGCAATTTTTTGACTTGAGTTCGTTGTCACATTTCTGTGGGGCCAATTATGTATTACTTGTGGACTCACTGTAGTTCTCTCGCCATGCTGCACTATTTGCATATAGTGGCCACTCATGCCAGAGTAGCATCTGCTCCATTTGCACACTGATTGAGGAGTATCTGTAACATTTGCACAACCATTGTCCCAGATTATCGCACTACTCGTCACTTTAAACCGCATACACTCCTTGAAGTCTCAGCGCCCTTTGCACAACGGTCATTGCACCGGACTATTGCGATATTAGTCATTCGAACTGCTCTAAGTGCTAGAGGACTCTGCATCTTTTTGCACAATTGTTTTTTGTCAATGTATTTATGTCTCCAAAGTGTTCTGTAAATTGACTGTCTGTTGTACTAGAGCGGCTCCAACTACCGGAGACAAATTCCTTGTGTGTTTTGGACATACTTGGCAAATAAAGATGATTCTGATTCTGATTCACTTCCTTGTGTAGGTTAGAGTTTGTTCTCCTAGCTTCCTTTAGTGTTTTCCTCCTGTGGCTCTCCGTCCACCGTCCTTATTTAAATACCGGTCCGCTAGATGGCTTTCACGTTGTCCTTCTTTCATGTCACTTTCTGTTTATAGTCATCTTTTCACGTCAGTGTGCTCCCTTTGTTTAATAAAGTCTGTAAACATGCAGCTTCTGTTGTTTTGCTTTGGGGTCCAAATATATTGTGTTTGACGCAGCTGTAACACCAGCACACCTGCGACCCGAGTGAGGATAACTTACAACTTAACGTATAACTTATAACTTATCTATAGTGAAGATTGGCATTGAGAAAGCAAGTCTCTCAGCTTTGAGGAGCTTCTCTGGTTCCTTCTGTCAGAAATTATTTGTTGTCTCTTGTTTTGGAGAAGGTTCTCTCAGAGGGGACTGACATTGCTACAATGTGCAACAGTTACATTCGACACACTGGAACGTTCATTAATACCAGGTTCAATTCCTTGTCTGCATTCTTCTCATTGCACAGACAGGTGCCGAAGCTGGTTGTGCAGCCAGCCCTCTACACTGCCTTTGTATTGTTAATAAAGTTTGAACATGTTCTTATTTTACTCCTTTTCCTGCTATCACTCATTTACCAAACTATTCCTTTCCAGCATGTTTGTGTTTGTGAATACTGTTTTGGAAATTAAATCAGGAAACAATCTTGTTTTTTGTAATTTTAATATTTTTGCAAAGAGAGAGAGAGATTCATGAGAGGTTACAGTTGCTTTGCGTCTCTGCCTCTCTCTTGTTTTGGCAAATCTTTTTCTGACAGAATAAGTAAGGACGCAATCTCGTCTTTGTGGGTTTTTATTACAAGGAAAAAAGAAAAGTCTTTGCAAATAGAGGAGAAGATAGTCTTACGAGTTTTCACCCCTTAGTGACGTCCAAGCAAACTATAACCTCCATCATACAGAAGTGAGAGAGACAGAGAAGAGAAGGAAAGCAAAACAGTTATATTTGTCCAGCTACACTCAACTGATCTTTATTGAAAAACAGTTAGTAGTCACAACATGGCTGGGAACAACTTGGACGCACAGCATGGCCGGAAAACGGCTACTACTCACAACATGGAACAATAAAGCATGTGAATGTTGTATAAACTAATAGACGGAATATTTTGTATATGTACAAATGGATGTTTCATATATATATGAAACATACATTTTACAACACTGCTCCCCCTTTTGATTATATCACACAATCTACTATTAATCACATAAAAAAGGAAAGTTACTCAACATTATTACATCCTAAGTACCTAAAAGTTAACACTAAGTAATCAAAACAAAAGTTAATCAAACTAAATATTGCTAAACACTAAGTGATCAAAAACATTAAAAGGCAATCAAAAACATTCAAAGTTACTAAATATTGCTAAACATGAAGTAATTAAAAACTGAAGTTAATGAAAACATTAAAAATTACTTCATATTGCTAAACACTAATTAAAAACAAAAGTTAATCAAAATGATATAACAGTATAATATGTATTGACAAAACAACCCGACAGTCATCCTGAAATTCACACCTCGTGAAATTGTGAATACTGGCTATGACGCTTGTATCACCAGCGTTGTCAAGAATGTATGTGCAACAGGTTTGGTTCAAGAGAGTACAAACACCGCCCTGAGAAGCCAATAGTAGATCAAGTGTCATGCGGTTTTGGAGGGCTACTTCACGAATTGCATTAATTGCCACACGTAAAGCCTCAAGAATGGTCAGGGTAGTGCGAGCAAAACTAGAAAAGTGAAGTTTCATATCATAACATCAAATTGCCCACCCCATTTAGAGGAAATAGAGCCTTGGTACCTGTTCTCCAAACCTTGTCATCGGTGGGGACATCTGTGCCCCAAACTGGATCGTGTTCTTTAAATGGGGCCTGTATGCGACGAGAGCTTTGTGTGGCAGAGAAAATGTAGGAGTGAATGAGGGCGGTTCTGAACTGGGCCAAACAAAGGCCCCATACCCTAATCATTAGTGGGTTTAAAACCATCAAAATCTTGTCCGCCCCACCCCCTCCCTTCTCGCCACATTGATGACGGGGAGAGGAGAACCTGTTTCAGCAAAGACGGTTTGATTAAGGTATTTTGGACTGACAAAAGAAACTAAGGTGTGAGGAAAGAGTGATGATGTGGGGAAGGCACAATGTTCTAAAATAGCAGTTAGAACGATTTTGAGAGCATGCCAGATGAAGGGCATACAGAAACCAAACATTCATGCTGTAGGAGATGCAATTAGCAGAAGTAAGGGCGATCATAGGGAACCTAAGAAACTCGTCATAGTTGTCACGTCGCGTAAGGTACAAAATTGTGTCAATTGTCAAAGTGAGAGCATCAATACACCATGTAATCACGATAACCATGGCGATTAATGCCAAACCAAAGGAGACCACTGGAAGATGTCATCGTTGTCTTCTTTTCGTCTGCCGAGTTACGCAACTGTGCGCATGCGTGTGTGTGTGCGTGTCAGTTCAGACAGATGATTGGTCGTTGCTTGGCTTTTATGACCTATCTTCTGCTCCTCTATTACCTATCAACGTGCAATCAGTTACTAGCACTGATTGTAGCTAAAGGTGTATGCTAACAGTGAATCCTCTTTCCTAGAGGTGATTAATTAGCCTTATTAGGCCAACCTTTACGGTCATCCGTCGTAGAAGGTGAGGGAAGTGGAGGAGTCTGACCATAGGAGGCGCTGGGACCTTCTTACAATGTGATGCGTGAACCCACGTAGCTCTTTCAGTGACTTTCACTGCAGTGTGGGTCACAAGGAGGACTTGGAAAGGCCCCAGCAAGCGCTGATATCACCACATTTTCTTGATCAGCATGAAGTCGCCAGGTTTGATGTCATGCAGGGGTCCAGCCTTGGGAGTGCTGATTTGACTTGTTTCCTGAAATTGATTAGTCGATAATGTGTAATACCTGAACGATTTGCATGTCCATCGGCATATCTGGCTTTGGTAGACCCGAATGGATCCGGTCCAATGGAGTGCTTGCAAAAACAATCTCAAAAAGGGATAGGGGGCACACACATCCTCATATATACTTGACCTAACTTAATTGACTTCCCAGTATTTATTTGCGGGTGGTAGGTACCATTTGTTCTGAGGTCAAATTGTAATCGGTCAGAAAGCTGTTGTCAGAAGAAAGCTTTCAAAGAATTGTTATAAAATTCAGAGAATGATTTTGGTTAATTGTGCTACTACCACTTACTTCAATTCTTACTTAAACGTGTACCATAACTAGACACTATTTTGTAAGAGCATTGATCGTTATTTCATTATATAAATGATCAGTATAGCGTCAATATGGTCAAAACCATTATCCATTATCAGCATTATACTAATACATTTGTATATTATTATCTTTGAGACTGATAATCAAAACATGACTAAATGTAAATACATAAAAAGTGCTCGAGACACATTTCGATAATTTGGGTGGAATAAAATCTCCAGCTTGGTACTTTTCCTTTCCCCCCCAAAAAGGCTTGTTTTGAGTAGTCTGGCAATCGAAGGACTTTCTTCCGTTTGATAAAATCTGCCTCAGCATTTTTTGTCCAAAGGATGCCAATGACACAGTCACTTATGCATAAATACTGATCCAGGACCTGCAATAATTTGTCATGCCCAAAACATCTACACCATTATTAGAAGGTTGGGGATTTGAAATTTAGAAATGTAATTTTTCAGACCACAGTTAAAATGTATCTTTGCTGACTGTATGTCAGTACCAGCTAAGAATTTCAGTAACGCCCCTGTCTGGCTTTATCAAACATAAACATTCTATTGTCTACAAGTTTTTTAATTTGTAATATATATACTGTATGTGGACAGCCACGATATAATACCATGTTGACCTAATCAGTCATCAAATGTATCACTGTGGTAATGCTAATATCGTTCCTGTGCTTGCAGCCTGTTGAATTGGCTCGAAGTGAATCTATAAATTCTGATTTTGTGGCAATCAAAGATTGTCAAACATAATAATGCAACGTGTGATGTGACTTGTGCTGCTAAGCACAAAAATAAAACAATCAACTGCCCTTGTATTCCAGAGCACAAAACAAGACAAAACTGCCTTTGTACTTCAGAGCACAAAAAAAGACAAAACCAACAAAACAAAGAGAAGAAAACAAAAACAAACAACTCCAGACATCTCCCCCCACCCCACTTTTGATAAAGTGACACATCATCCCACCCATGCTCACTTTAGCAAAATACAAAAACAAAAAAACATTCTCAACAACCAAAAAGCGGTTAATCTTCTTCTTTTCCTTTCGGCTTGTCCCGTTAGGGGTCGCGACAGCGCGTCATCCTTTTCCATGTAAGCCTACCTCCTGCATCCTCCTCTCGAACACCAACTGCATCATGTCTTCCCTCACGACATCCATCAACCTTCTCTTTGGTCTTCCTGTAGCTCTCTTGTCTGGCAGCTCCATCCTCATCATCCTCCTACCAATATACTCACTATTTCTCCTCTGGACGTGTCCAAACCATTGAAGTCTGCTCTCTCTAACTTTGTCTCCAAAACATCGAACCTTGGCTCTCCCTCTGATGAGCTCATTTCTAATTTTATCCAACCTGGTCACTCCGAGAGCGAACCTCAACATCTTCATTTCCGCCACCTCCAGCTCTGCTTCCTGTTTTCTCTTCAGTGCCACTGTCTCTAATCCATACATCATGGCTGGCCTCACCACTGTTTTATAAACTTTGCCCTTCATCCTAGCAGAGACTCTTCTGTCACATAACACACCTGACACCTTCCTCCACCCGTTCCAACCTGCTTGGGCCCGTTTCTTCACTTCCTGACCACACTCACCATTGCTCTGGACGGTTGACCCCAAGTATTTAAAGTCCTCTACCCTTGCCATCTCTTCTCCCTGTAGCCTCATTCTTCCCCCACCACCCCTCTCATTCATGCACATATCATCTGTTTTACTTCGGCTAATCTTCATTCCTCTTCTTTCCAGTGCATGCCTCCATCTTTCTAACTGTTCCTCCAGCTGCTCCCTGCTTTCACTGCAGATTACAATGTCATCTGCAAAAATCATGGTCCACGGGGATTCCAGTCTAACCTCATCTGTTAGCCTATCCATCACCACTGCAAAAAGGAAGGGGCTCAGGGCTGATCCCTGATGCAGTCCCACATCCACCTTAAATTCATCTGTCACACCTACAGCACACCTCACCGCTGTTCTGCTGCCCTCGCACATGTCCTGTATTATTCTAACATACTTCTCTGCCACTCCAGACTTCCGCATGCAGTACCACAGTTCCTCTCTGGGTACTCTGTCATAGGCTTTCTCTAGATCTACAAAGACACAATGTTGCTCCTTCTGACCTTCTCTGTACTTTTCCATCAACATCCTCAAGGCAAATAATGCATCTGTGGTACTCTTTCGAGGCATGAAACCATACAGTTGCTCGCAAATACTCACTTCTGTCCTGAGTCTAGTCTCCACTACTCTTTCCCATAACTTCATTGTGTGGCTCATCAACTTTATTCCTCTATAGTTGCCACAGCTCTGCACATCACCTTTGTTCTTAAAAATGGGCACCAGTACACTTTTCCTTCATTCCTCAGGTATCTTCTCATGCACTAGAATTCTATTGAACAAGCTGGTCAAAAACTCCACAGCCACCTCTCCTAGATGCTTCCATACCTACACAGGAATGTCATCAGGACCAACTGCCTTTCCATTTTTCATTCTCTTTAATGCCTTTCTAACTTCCCCCTTACTAATCATTGCCACTTCCTGGTCCACCACACTTGCCTCTTCTACTCTCCCTTCTCTATCATTTTCCTCATTCATCAACTCCTCGAAGTATTCTTTCCATCTAGCTCGCACACTGCTGGCACCAGTCAACATATTTCCATCTCTATCCTTAATCACCCTAACCTGCTGCACATCCTTCCCATCTCTATCCCTCTGTCTGGCCAGCCTGTATAGATCATTTTCTCGTTCTTTAATGTCCAACCTGCCATAGATGTCATCATATGCCTCTTGTTTTGCCTTTGCCACCTCTACCTTTGCCCTGTGTCGCATCTCAATGTATTCCTTTCGCCTCTCCTCGGTCCTCTCAGTGTCCCACTTCTTCTTAGCTAACCTTTTTCCTTGTATGATTTCCTCTACTGTGAGGTTCCACCACCAAGTCTCCTTCTCTCCTTTCCTGCCAGAAGATACACCAAGTACTTTCACTTTCCTGCCTGCCTCTCTGATCACCTTGGCTGCAGTGGTCCAGTCTTCTGGAAGCTCCTCCCGTCCACCGAGAGCCTGTCTCAAGCTGCACAACACTCGTCCTGTCTCAGCTTCCACCACATGGTTCTCTTCTCTGCCTTTGTCTTCCTAATTTTCCTCCCCACCACCAGAGTCATCTTACACACCACCATCCTATGCTGTCTAGCCACACTCTCCCCTACCACTACCTTACAGTTGGTAACCTCCTTCAGATTACATCGTCTGCACAAGATGTAATCCACCTGTGTGCTTCTACCTCCTCTCTTGTAGGTCACCCTATGTTCGTGCCTCTTCTGGAAAAAAAGTGTTCACTACAGCCATTTGCATCCTTGTTGCAAAGTCTACCACCATCTGTCCCTCCAAGTTCCTTTCCTGGATGCTGTACTTACCCATCACTTCTTCATCACCCCTATTTCCTTCACCAACATGTCCATTACAATCTGCACCAATTACGACTCTCTCTCTGTCTGGGATGCTCAGAACTACTTCATCTAGCTCCTTCCAGAATTTCTCTTTCACCTCTATGTCACATCCTACCTGTGAGGCATAGCCACTAATCACATTACACATAACACCCTCAATTTCAAATTTCAGCCTCATCACTCGATCTGATACTCTTTTCACCTCCAAGACATTCTTAGCCAACTCTTCTTTTAAAATAACCCCGACTCCATTTCTCTTCCCATCTACACCATGGTAAAATAATTTAAACCCTTCCCCTAAACTTCTTGCCTTTCCACCTGGTCTCCTGGACACACAATATATCAACCTTTCTCCTAATCATCATGTCAACCAACTCCCGAGATTTTCCTGTCATAGTCCCAACATTAAAAGTCCCCACATTCAGTTCTAGGCTCTGTGTTTTCCTCTTCTCTTTCTGCCGAAGAAACCACTTTCCACCTCTTCTTCTTCTTTGACTTCGAGCCACAGTAGCTGAATTTCCGACGGCGCCCCGCAGGTTGACGGCGCCGGTGGTGGACGTTGTTAACCCGGGCCACGACCGATCCGGTATGGAATTCTTTGGATGAACGCTCATATTTGTTTGGCAAGGTTTTAAGCCGGATGCCCTTCCTGACGCAACCCTCTGCATTTATCCGGGCTTGGGACCGGCCTACAGTTTGCACTAACTTGTGTCCCCCATAGGGCTGCATTAACCAAAAAGCGGTTAATACTGGACGGAATTTATCGACTCCAATACTTGACAAATATCGTCAACAGCATCCGTGCAAAGTGGATGCTGGCAGTGTTGGCGGATAGGCAGTGTAGGTTCAATTGAATCGGTGGATATCCATCCATCCATCCATCCATTTTCTACCACTTATCCGAAGTCGGGTCGAGGGGGCAGTAGCTTTAGCAGGGATGCCCAGACTTCCCTCTCCCCACCCACTTCATCCAGCTCTTCCGGAGCCGTCACCTTATCGTGGTGGAGGGGTTTGTTTGTCCCAATGATCCTAGGAGCTAAGTTGTCTGGGGCTTTATGCCCCTGGCAGGGTCACCCATGGCAAACAGGTCCTAGGTGAGGGACCAAACAAAGCACGGCTCAAAGACCCCTTATGATGGCAACAAAAAATGGACTCAAGTTTTCCTTGCCCGGACGTGGGTCACTGGGGCCCCCCTCTGGAGCCAGGCCTGGAGGTAGGGCTCGAAGGCGAGCACCTGGTGGCCGGGCCTGCACCCATGGGGCCCGGCCGGGCACAGCCCGAAAGGGTAACGTTGGTCCCCCTTCCCATGGACTCACCACCTGTGGGAGGGGCCATAGGGGTCGGGTGCAGTGCAAGCTGGGTGGTGGCCGAAGGCGGGGACCTTGGCGATCCGTTCCCCGGCCACAGAAGCTGGCTCTAGGGCCGTGAATCAGCGGATAGTTCCCGATTAACCCTATATTTGCTGGTAGCCCAAACAGTGGGATTTGACTTGGGACTTGGGCAATGTCAAGGAAGCGGAAAAGAACATTGCGCATGAAGTTCAATTTGTAAGAAGGACGCAATGCAAAGCACGTATACACGTGAAAAATCTGTGTTCTTTGACAGAGCTAAACAAAAAAGGTACCCAATTAGCTGTGCGGCGACAGATAAACAAAAGGCTTACATTCTTCTAATCACGCTGAAGTGTGCTACGTTAGAGAAATGTGCACATAAGAGACAGCTGTGGATAAACACACAGACAACATTAAAAAAAACACAAAGCTGCGCAAAGTCATGACTGCAGGTTGCAGCATACAACAATCCTTTTAAAGATTAAATATATGTTTGATTTTGAAATTGTGAGCGGTGGACACTGGTTAGAGCGTCTGCCTCACAGTTCTGAGGACCGGGGTTCAATCCCCGGCCCTGCCTGTGTGGAGTTTGCATGTTCTCCCCGTGCCTGCATGGGTTTTTTCCGGGCACTCCGGTTTCCTCCCACATCCCAAAAACATGCATGGTAGATTAATTGGCAACTCTAAATTGCCCGTAGGTATGAATGTGAGTGCAAATGGTTGTTTGTTTATATGTGCCCTGCGATTGGCTGGCAACCAGTTCAGGGTGTACCCCGCCTCCTGCCCGATGACAGCTGGGATAGGCTCCAGCACGCCCGCGACCCTAGTGAGGAGAAGCGGCTCAGAAAATGGATGGATGGATGGATGTTGAAATTGTTAAAACTGTACAATATTTAACTTTGAATTCACAGTGATAATTATCCCAATCTAATAACGTAATCCAATCAATATTATTATTTTGTCTGAACGTTGAGTTCCACTATTCTAAGATTTTGAGCAGCCTCCTTTTCTGCCCCCCCCCCCCCCCCCCCCCCCCCCCCCCCTCCCCAATTGAATCTATTTTGTTATCAGTAGGCTACTCGTTCAGGTCTCTAGGCCTCATTCTCCCTACATCGTGTGTTTTGGACATACTTGGCAAATAAAGATGATTCTGATTCTGATTCTGATTCTGATCATAAAAACAAAACACACAACGTTACACTAGTTAATCACCAAAAAGCTGTTGCTCCCCTGCAGCAACAGCTCACAACGCATTGCTTCAGTAGTAACACGCACACAGATACATACAGTCGCCACAGCGAACAACAGATCTTCCTGTAATCAATCAAACAATGTACTTTTATCAAACATTTGGCCAAGATTCCAGCATTCATCTCTCAGACACCACACACAGATGTAAATATACACACACCAACACATCAGTAATCAGCAGACCGCACAGTCACTCACACCAAGTCCTTTTTGTACATAAGTTGAACACACGTCTTCTCAGTCAGATAGTCTTGTATTCAGCCTCAAATACCTTTGAAGCTTTTTCATCATTTTAATTGCTGTAAATCACTTGGCGTTACATTTTTTATTCATAAAAGGTGCTCTATAAATACATTTGCTTTGATCATTTGACAACATTTGAAACAAACGTTTCAAAACTGTTAACTCTGTGAGTACAAACAAATCGTGGTTCTGAACTCGGTGTTGTGAATTGCGCCTTTACACAAAACCGATATTCTCACCCCTCACAGTAAGTAGTTAACATTTTGCTTTTCACATTTGTCTTAATTTATTTATATCAGTGCAATTAACCATGAGTTTAACCAGAATTTTATTTATCTAGTACCAAAAAATAATAAACCTTTGTTTTTTTAAAATTTTCAATCATCAATTAAAAATACGCATTTTTAATTATTTTTCCCAGACCAAATATCCACGAGTGAATAGTTTCTCGAAACCTGGAAAAATTACAAATCGTCTTACATTTTAGGTGATTCCTCTATCACCTTTGGTCCCAGACCAAACATCTACGCGGGGAATAGATCCTCAGACAATTAAAAGTAATAATTCTATATTTCAGGTACTTAAATTTTCAATTTATCTTTGTTATCCCTCGTCTTTTCTTGCCATGACAACAAAACAACCAAACAAACAAAAGAACATAAACAACAGTGTTGGTAATTCTGTCAATTTGTACTGGTTTTGGCGAGGGGGAGGACATCTTTCTAATTCAAAGGGAACTACTAATTGTACTTCATAGTTGCATACATTAACTCCCTAAGTTTGTACGTGCTGAAAAAATGTTGATGAAACCAGAATGCTACAAAAAAAAAAAAAAAAGCACAGATTTTTCCAAACAAGCAATGTAAGTTGTGTCGAACTGTTGATCATGTAGCCGACATCCAGAGCCCCAGAAGCCCCCCCGTCCTAATTCTTTGGGTGGGTCATGCGTTGGTCCAGGATGATCAGTCACTCTTGGGGTCCCCTGGATCAGCCATCAATTCTAGTATCCCACTTCTGACAACAAGTTTGTTTTGGAAATTAAATCAGGAAGCAATCTTGTCTTTTGTAATTTTAAAGAGAGAGAGGGAGTCAAGAGAGGTTACAGTTGCTCCGCATCTCTGAAGAACACGGAAGAGAAACACAGTTAAACTAAAATGGGAGGGAGATGAGGGAACAAGAAAGACCTATTCACATCTTATCTTGTCCTTGAGAGAAAAGGGACGTTGGTACAACCACCGAGACAAGATGACAGAAGGGAATCAAGTTACAAGATACATTTGAAAAGGTCACACTAGGACAAAGAACTATTGAGGTAAGAAGTAACAAAAACACACAAAACTATGGAATAATACTTTAAAAGAGTAGAGACTATTTTGTCATAACAATATATACAGTTAACAGCCAGATCTAAGCTGATGCTCTGCTTCCATAGCTGAAATATCTGTGCTATACAGTGACAATAAAGGCTTTGCATTTATGTTCAATCATTATTTACAGCGTGGCACGGTGACCGACTGGTTAGAGGGGCAGCCTCACAGTTCTGAGAAGCGGGGTTCAATCCCCGGTCCCGCCTGTGTGGAGTTTGCATGTTCTCCCCGTGCCTGCGTGGGTTTTCTCCGGGCACTCCGGTTTCCTCCCACATCCCAAAAACATGCACGTTAATTGAAAACTCTAAATTGCCCGTAGGTGTGAATGTGAGTGCAAATGGTTGTTTGTTTGTATGTGCCCTATGATTGGCTGGCAACCAGTTCAGGGTGTACCCCGCCTCCTGCCCGATGATAGCTGGGATAGGCTCCACCACGCCCGCGATCCTAGTGAGGAGAAGCGGCTCAGAAAATGGATGGATGAATGGATTATTTACAGCACTTTATTAAAGTGGTTGTTTTTTTAAAGTTGAGCATTGAGTGTTTCAAAGATTAAGCCGTAAGTGGACACGGACACAAAAAAAAAAATCACAAGTTTAATGGATGTAAGAATTGTGAACCTGTTATCAAATACGGGGTCCTACCTCAAAATGTAACTTGAATTGTTTGGATGGTTTTGATTAAAATAGCCTTTGATTTCAGAAAATATGATCTTCTAATATTGACATTCAATAAATGACTATTTTTAGTTCTTTAAAACCTGTCAGATGTCTTGAAACTGTTTTGTGTAATAATTTGGAACAGTGTAGTTTAAGTTTTTTTTTATTTTTCCAAGAAATACTGTTATCAATGGGAGGTTTGTTCAAGAATGTTTAAACGATTGATGACTTGAAAATTATGTCGACTGTTATTTGTATCAACTATAGAGGAAAATATGAGAAAAATATAATTTGCATAATAATTTGGAATGCTGTGTATTATTCTGCATCTGCTTTTAAAATGTATAGCTGATTTTCCGTGTATTGTGTCGTATTGTGTATTGCTGCAGGTCGAGGGGGGCAAGACCAAAGATTTTTGCTCGTTTTTTAATATGTAATATAATGGAGATGCAACAATTTGGCACCCTTACTACCTACAATATGTTCCTTCTTAAAAAAAACATCCACACATTTTGTCAGGACCACTTTTCATGTTGAGTCAGACAGCAACTGGAGACTATCCCATCTGGGATTTAGGCTGGGCTAATCACACAGCGATTGTGAATGGGCACTAGGAATTGATCTCACGCCACTTGCAGAAAGCAATAAATTGGATGTGGAACTATGAGCCAGACAGTTGGTGAGGGATTCCAGCAAATAGTAGTTTCATTTTCCCAGTGGGACTGGTGAAGCAATCGACCTGGCATGCCAAGTTTTTTTTTTGCGGATGTCTAAGTTTTTGATGTCATCAAAGTCCGACAGATGACATTTTTGTCATGGTCTGTGTTTTGGGTTTGGGTTGTGTTTAGTTTTGTTCCATGTTTTCCTGTGTTCCATGTTTGTCGTGTGCTCATTAGGTTGTTGAGTCCACCTGTTCTCGTCTATTTTGTCTCGACCAATCAGCTCTCTCCAGCCACTCGTGTCTTGTCCAGGTGTTCCTCGTTGTCTCGTCAATTTGTTTGTATTTAGTTCCCTGGGTTCTTTCAGTCCTTGTCGGTTCATTGTCGTTGTCACATGTCTTGCCATGTCATAGTCGCCAGTTGTTTTTGTCATAGTCGCCAGTTGTTTTTGTCATAGTTGCCTGTTGTTTTATCATTGTGATTAAATATTATTATTTTGAGATTCCCGCACTCCTGCCTTGCCTCCCTGCTTCCCTGCAATTGGGTCCACCATGTTCTTGCCTTGCGTTCCTCGCCGTCGCCCTAACCATGTTCATGACAGAATGAACCGACCAGAACAGGACCCAGCGGGAAGAACATGGCGTCACCCTGGACGCCACCAAACTGCCTCCCACCGTCCTCAGCCTGCCATCCATACCTACCCTCCTCCAGTAAGCCCTATCATTCAGTCTTTTCTGTCCTTTTCCTCGGGTCCCCCCACTTGTCCTAGTTATTCACCATGCCCTACTATTGTACATCCAAATGTTTCTTTAGATTCAGATTTTTCTGATTGTGAAGATGGCCCTGATTTAGTTAACCTCCTATCTGATTCTGACTCTGACACAGATTTAGATTTTTCTGGTTCCTTCCCTAGTTTATCCCGTCCTCGTCCGTTTTTGTCACGTCTCCCCGTTTCCAACCCCAGTGAGTCCAAATCCTTTCCCTCTGACCTTTTCTTGGGCACCCGTTTGGCCATCTACCCGGGACCGCCGCGTGGTGGCCAACGGAGGCGCCCAAGTAAAGGTCAAATTTTGCCCCCTGGTTTTTTCCCCCCTGGTTTTTTCCCCCCTGTTCACAAATCACTTGATTTTTCACCTGTTCCCACACGTTGTTCCACGGCTCCAATTAAGTCACGTCTAGTCAAACCTGCCCCCAAGCCATGTTCAGTACCAGCCATTTTTCCTAGTTCACCTTCCCGAGACCTTGTGCACTCTTCCACTCCCGTACCCTCTACTCCCACACCTCAATGGCGGCAGGCTGAGGAAGCGACTGCAGCTCCCGTTCCGGCTAATCGGCAGCTGCGCCAGGCTCCCGTTCCGGCTCCTCGGCAGCTGCGCCAGGCTCCCGCACCGGCGGCGCTCGTCCAGCGGCCGCCACCCATCCTTGCTCCGGCGGCGCTCGTCCAGCGGCCGCCACCCATCCTTGCTCCGGCGGCGCTCGTACAGCGGCCGCCACCCGTCCTTGCTCCGGCGGCGCTCGTCCAGCGGCCGCCACCCGAACCTGCTCTAACGGCGCTCGTCCAGCAGCCGACACCCGTCCTTGCTCCGGCGGCGCTTGTGCACTCTTCCACTCCCGTACCCTCTACTCCCACACCTCAATGGCGGCAGGCTGAGGAAGCGACTGCAGCTCCCGTTCCGGCTAATCGGCAGCTGCGCCAGGCTCCCGTTCCGGCTCCTCGGCAGCTGCGCCAGGCTCCCGCACCGGCGGCGCTCGTCCAGCGGCCGCCACCCATCTTTGCTCCGGCGGCGCTCGTCCAGCGGCCGCCACCCGTCCTTGCTCCGGCGGCGCTCGTCCAGCGGCCGCCACCCGTCCTTGCTCCGGCGGCGCTCGTCCAGCGGCCGCCACCCGACCCTGCTCCGGCGGCGCTCGTCCAGCGGCCGCCACCAGACCCTGATCCGGCGGCGCGCGTCCAGCGGCCGCCACCCGACCCTGCTCCGGCGGCGCTCGTCCAGCGGCCGCCACCCGTCCTTGCTCCGGCAGCGCTCGTCCAGCGGCCGCCACCCGACCCTGCTCCGGCGGCGCTCGTCCAGCGGCCGCCACCCGACCCTGCTCCGGCGGCGCTCGTCCAGCGGCCGCCACCCGTTCTTGCTCCGGCGGCGCTCGTCCAGCGGCCGCCACCCGTCCTTGCTCCGGCGGCGCTCGTCCAGCGGCCGCCACCCGACCATGTTCCGGCGGCGCGCGTCCAGCCGCCGCCACCCGTCCTTGCTCCGGCGGCGCTCGTCCAGCGGCCGCCACCCGACCCTGCTCCGGCGGCGCTCGTCCAGCGGCCGCCACCCGTTCTTGCTCCGGCGGCGCTCGTCCAGCGGCCGCCACCCGTCCTTGCTCCGGCGGCGCTCGTCCAGCGGCCGCCACCCGACCATGTTCCGGCGGCGCGCGTCCAGCCGCCGCCACCCGTCCTTGCTCCGGCGGCGCGCGTCCAGCGGCCGCCACCCGTCCTTGCTCCGGCGGCGCGCGTCCAGCGGCCGCCACCCGTCCTTGCTCCGGCGGCGCTCGCCCAGCGGCCGCCACCCGACCACGCTCCGGCGGCGCTCGTCCAGCGGCCGCCACCCGACCACGCTCCGGCGGCGCTCGTCCAGCGGCCGCCACCCAACCCTATTGCCTGGCCCCTGCATTACCATTGGGTTCGGCACCGTGGCCGTCCGCCTGAATGGCCCTGTAAAGACCCTGGTGCTTGGCGTCCTGGACGACCTCCTGAACCGCTCAGCCAAGCACCTCACCTCGGGTGGCCTGGATGGCCACCAGACTGACCTGAGGGGTGGACTCTGTACCCTCCTCCAGGCCCCCTTCCGCCCACCCTGGGTTGATGACTTTTTGGTTGTTGTTTGGGGAACGTCTGGGATCCGTTCCTTTAGAGGGGGGGTACTGTCATGGTCTGTGTTTTGGGTTTGGGTTGTGTTTAGTTTTGTTCCATGTTTTCCTGTGTTCCATGTTTGTCGTGTGCTCATTAGGTTGTTGTGTCGACCTGTTCTCGTCTATTTTGTGTCGACCAATCAGCTCTCTCCAGCCACTTGTGTCTTGTCCAGGTGTTCCTCGTTCTCTCGTCAATTTGTTTGTATTTAGTTCCCTGGGTTCTTTCAGTCCTTGTCGGTTCATTGTCGTTGTCACATGTCTTGCCATGTCATAGTCTCCAGTTGTTTTTGTCATAGTCGCCTGTTGTTTTATCATTGTGATTAAATATTATTATTTTGAGATTCCCGCACTCCTGCCTTGCCTCCCTGCTTCCCTGCAATTGGGTCCACCATGTTCTTGCCTTGCGTTCCTCGCCGTCGCCCTAACCATGTTCATGACAATTTTAGGTGAGTCTTTGTGGGGGGACTTTGTGTATTGAATAGATTAACAGGAAAATTACTCTCCACAAATGCAACTACAGCCAAATTGAAATGATTCATTTCAAAATTCATAAGAAAATAAACTGGACGGTCATGATCACCTTATATGACAATGATAAAACTGAATTTCTTGTCTCCAGTGCAGGGGATTTATATTCATAGAGGGTCTAAAATCATTTTGAGGTTAAAGCAGAGCACCAGCTGTTCAGCTGCCTCTGCCCTGGCACCAGAATGACTTCATCTTTAGCTCTCATGCATATGAATCCACATTAGGTAATGAGTATAGATAATTGTCATTTACTTCCATGTCATGCAGCGTCCCTGTGGCATGAATTATGATCTTGCCTGCAATGTCATTGCACCGGACTATTGCAATATTAGTCATTCGAACTGCTCTAAGTGCTAGAGGACTCTGCATCTTTTTGCACAATTGTCAAAAAAAAAGAATATGTACCGGCATTACCAGTTAACTGGTGGCATGGTGGACGACTGGTTAGCGCGTCAGCCTCACAGTTCTGAGGACTCGGGTTCAATCCCCGGCCCCGCCTGTGTGGAGTTTGCATGTTCTCCCCGTGCCTGCGTGGGTTTTCTCCGGGCACTCCGGTTTCCTCCCACATCCCAAAAACATGCATGAATTGGAGACTCTAAATTGCCCGTAGGTGTGAATGTGAGTGTGAAATGTTGTTTGTTTGTATGTGCCCTGCAATTGGCTGGCAACCAGTTCAGGGTGTACCCCGCCTCCTGCCCGATGACAGCTGGGATAGGCTCCAGCACGCCCGCGACCCTAGTGAGGAGAAGCGGCTCAGAAAATGGATGGATGGCATTACCAGTTAACTAGCAACCCTTTATTGCTCAGTGACAGTTTTTTTTGTCAATGTCTTTATGTCTCAAAAGTGTTCTCTGTCAATTGACTGTCTGTTGTTGTACTAGAGCGGCTCCAACTACCGGAGACAAATTCCTTGTGTGTTTTTTGGACATACTTGGCAAATAAAGATGATTCTGATGTCACTGCTTCCTGACATGGCAGATGGATGGATGTACAGTGGGCCACAAATTGGTCAAGAACCGCGATAGCGCCAAAAGGGGCAAGTTCAAATGTACATTTTCTGCTACATGTACCAGTATATGCTCGTCATGTACTAGTGAAGGTACACAACCATATCCCCAGGGGTGCAGTTTAAGGGGGTTGAGGAGAGACATGCCCGCCCCACTTTCCTGTCTCATCTGTCCACCTCACAACTTTTACAACCATTAAATCAATTCAATTGCTTTTTAACTTGTAACATGATTTTCCAAACTACTCTTGAATGCATAATGAACAGTCGCCATGCAGATGATCAATCACACAGACAGCAGATAAAAGAGACGTGCTGAAATGTTGATGTTGATGAAACCAGAATGCCAAAAAAAAAACAAAAAAAAGATTTTTCCAAACAAGCAATATAAGTTGAGTAGAACTGTTGATCATGTAGCCAATTTATCATAAATTCAGAGGTAACATAAATGTTGAGGGATAATGTGGAGTGAGCCCTTCAATATTGTCAAAATGACTGTCCGCAGGCCAGGGAGGAGATATTACTGGACTCCAATGTCCAGATTACAATCAGTAATTATTATTATTATTATTAATCCGTTTATTTGAAAGGGGACAATGCAATTTCATAAAACACATGAAGTACACATGGTTAAAAAAGCCAGAATTAGCCAGAAGGCTAGTTTTCATCTGTAGTCCCCTGGCCATGATGTAAAAAAAGCAGTAAAATACATCTACAAGACAATATAATACACGATACATAATCAAAGACTTACTATACTATAAGGAGAGAATAAAACCACAAATCATTTGATCATAACAAAAAAACATCATTACATACTTATCTTTTAGTGTTGGCTACTATAGGTATTAACTAGCCACATTTTCAGTTTTTTTGTGAAGTCCTTGTATGTTGTAAGCAGTTTAACCTCCTCAGGTATTGAGTTCCACTCACCAGCGCTCCTCACTGACCAGGCTGACTTACTGAAAGTGCTCCTGCGCAGAGGAATGAGACAGTCACCTCTGACAGAGCCTCGAGTGACATGCTCAGAGCTGTTTCTTTGGCTGATGAACTCAGCCAGAGGAGCTGGAGCCAAATCATGCAGGACTTTCCATCCATCCATCCATCCATTCTCTACCGCTTATCCGGGTCGGGTCGCGGGGGCAGTAGCTTCAGCAGGGACGCCCAGACTACCCTCTCCCCAGCCACTTCATCCAGCTCTTCCGGGGGGATCCCGAGGCGTTCCCAGGCCAGCCGAAGGATGTAGTCTCTCCAGCGCGTCCTGGGTCGTCCCCGGGGTCTCCTCCCGGTGGGACATGCCCGGAACACCTCACCAGGGAGGCGTCCGGGAGGCATCCGAATCAGATGCCCCAGCCACCTCATCTGGCTCCTCTCAATGCGGAGGAGTAGCGGCTCTACTCTGAGATCCTCCCGGATGACCGAGCTTCTCACCCTATCTCTAAGGGAGAGCCCGGACACCCTGCGGAGGAAACTCATTTCGGCCGCTTGTATCCGGGATCTTGTTCTTTCGGTCACGACCCACAGCTCATGACCATAGGTGAGGGTAGGAACGAAGATCGACCGGTAAATTGAGAGCTTCGCCTTTCGGCTTAGCTCTTTCTTTACCACAACGGACCGATACAAAGTCCACATCACTGCAGACACTGCACCGATCCGCCTGTCGATCTCCCGTTCCATTCTTCCCTCACTCGTGAACAAGACCCCAAGATACTTGAATTCCTCCACTTGGGGCAGGATCTCATCCCCGACCTGGAGATGGCATGCCACCCTTTCCCGACTGAGGACCATGGTCTCAGATTTGGAGGTGCTGATTCTCATCCCAGCCGCTTCACACTCGGCTGCGAACTGCTCCAATGAGAGTTGGAGGTCACGGCTTGATGAAGCCAACAGAACCACATCATCTGCAAAAAGCAGAGATGCAATACTGAGGCCACCAAACCGGACCCCCTCTACGCCTCGGCTGCGCCTAGAAATTCTGTCCATAAAAGTTATGAACAGAATCGGCGACAAAGGGCAGCCTTGGCGGAGTCCAACCCTCACCGGGAACGAGTCCGACTTACTGCCGGATATGCGGACCAAACTCTGACTCCGGTCGTACAGGGACCGAACAGCCCGTATCAGGGGGTTCGGTACCCCATACTCCCGAAGCACTCTCCACAGGACTCCCCGAGGGACACGGTCGAACGCCTTCTCCAAGTCCACAAAACACATGTAGACTGGTTGGGCGAACTCCCATGCACCCTCGAGGACCCTGCCGAGGGTGTAGAGCAGGTCCACTGTTCCACGGCCAGGACGAAAACCACACTGCTCCTCCTGAATCTGAGATTCGACTTCCCGACGGACCCTCCTCTCCAGCACCCCTGAATAGACCTTACCAGGGAGGCTGAGCAGTGTGATCCCCCTGTAGTTGGAACACACCCTCCGGTCCCCCTTCTTAAAAAGGGGGACCACCACCCCAGTCTGCCAATCCAGAGGCACTGTCCCCGATGTCCACGCGATGTTGCAGAGGCGTGTCAACCAGGACAGCCCCACAACATCCAGAGCCTTTAGGAACTCCGGGCGAATCTCATCCACCCCCGGGGCCCTGCCACCGAGGAGCTTTTTAACTACCTCGGTGACCTCAAACCCAGAGATAGGAGAGCCCGCCTCAGAGAACCCCCACTCTGCTTCCCCATGGGAAGGCGTGTCGGTGGAATTGAGGAGGTCTTCGAAGTATTCTCCCCACCGACTCACAACGTCCCGAGTCGAGGTCAGCAGCGCCCCATCCCCACTATACACAGTGTTGGTGGTGCACTGCTTTCCTCTCCTGAGACGTCGGATGGTGGACCAGAATTTCCTCGAAGCCGTCCGGAAGTCTTTCTCCATGGCCTCACCGAACTCCTCCCATGCCCGGGTTTTTGCTTCAGCGACCACCAGAGCTGCATTCCGCTTGGCCAGCCGGTACCCATCAGCTGCCTCAGGAGTCCCACAGGCCAAAAAGGCCCGATAGGACTCCTTCTTCAGCTTGACGGCATCCCTCACCGTTGGTGTCCACCAACGGGTTCGGGGATTGCCGCCACGACAGGCACCGACCACCTTACGGCCACAGCTCCGGTCGGCCGCCTCAGCAATGGAGGCGGGGAACATGGTCCACTCGGACTCGATGTCCCCCGCCTCCCCCGGAACATGAGCAAAGTTCTGTCGGAGGTGGGAGTTGAAACTCCTTCTGACAGGGGATTCCACCAGACGTTCCCAGCAGACTCTCAAAATACAGTTGGGCCTGCCACGTCGGACCGGCATCTTCCCCCACCATTGGAACCAACTCACCACCAGGTTGACAGCTCCGCCCCTCTCTTCACCCGAGTGTCCAAGACATGGGACCACAGGTCTGATGACACGACCACAAAGTCAATCATCAAACTGCGACATAGGGTGTCCTGGTGCCAAGTGCACGTGTGGACACCCTTTTGCTTGAACATGGTGTTCGTTATGGACAATCCGTGACGAGCCCAGAAGTCCAGTAACAGAACACCGCTTGGGTTCTGATCGGGGGGGCCGTTCCTCCCAATCGTGCCCTTCCAGGTCTCACTGTCATTGCCCACGTGAGCATTGAAGTCCCCCAACAGAACAATGGAGTCCCCAGCGGGAGCGCTCTCCAGCACCCCCTCCAAGGACTCCAAAAAGGGTGGGTACTCTGAACTGCTGTTTGGTGCATAGGCACAAACAACAGTCAGGACCCGTCCCCCCACCCGAAGGCGGAGGGAGGCTACCCTCTTGTCCACCGGGGTGAACCCCAACGTACAGGCGCCGAGCCGGGGGGCAATAAGTATACCCACACCTGCTCGGCGCCTCTCACCATGGGCAACTCCAGAGTGGAAGAGAGTCCAACCCCTCTCGAGAGGACTGGTACCAGAGCCCCAGGTGTGTGTGGAGGCGAGTCCGACTATATCGAGTCGGAACTTCTCGACCTCACACACCAGCTCGGGCTCCTTCCCTGCCAGAGAGGTGACATTCCACGTCCCTAGAGCCAGCTTCTGTAGCCGGGGATCGGATCGCAAAGGTCCCCGCCTTCGGCCACCGCCCAGCTCACACTGCACCCGACCCCTATGGCCCCTCCCACAGGTGGTGAGCCCATGAGAAGGGGGACCCACGTTACCCTTTCGGGCTGTGCCCGGCCGGGCCCCATGGGTGCAGGCCCGGCCACCAGGCGCTCGCCTTCGAGCCCCACCACCAGGCCTGGCTCCAGTGGGGGGCCCCGGTGGCCCGCGTCCGGGCAAGGGAAAACGAAGTCCATTGTTTGTCGTCATCATTAGGGGTCTTTGAGCCGTGCTTTGTCTGGTCCCTCACCTAGGACCTGTTTGTCATGGGTGACCCTGCCAGGGGCATAAAGCCCCAGACAACTTAGCTCCTAGGATCACTGGGACACACAAACCCCTCCACCACGACAAGGTGACGGCTCAAGGAGGGGTCATGCAGGACTTTATAAATCAAATTTAAATCTGCAAATATGTGAAGACTGTACCAGTTTAAAGACTGTATTTTTTTTAAATTGCACAGTGATGATAGTGCCTTGGTTTTTTATCCATCCATCCATCCATCCATTTTCTGAGCCGCTTCTCCTCACTAGGGTCGCGGGCGCGCTGCAGCCTATCCCAGCTGTCATCGGACAGGAGGCGGGGTACACCCTGAACTGGTTGCCAGCCAATCGCAGGGCACATAGAAACAAACAACCATTCGCACTCACAGTCATGCCTATGGGCAATTTAGAGTCTCCAATTAATGCATATTTTTGGGATGTGGGAGGAAACCGGGTGCCCGGAGAAAACCCACGCAGGCACGGGGAGAACATGCAAACTCCACACAGGCGGGGCCGGGGATTGAACCCAGGTCCTCAGAACTGTGAGGCTGACGCTCTAACCAGTCGACCACCGTGCCGCCGGTTTTTTATCCATCACTTTAATTACTTGTTTGTACAAAACTTCCAAAGGATTTTTTGCATTCTGACCAGCCTGGGACCAACTGGTCATGCAATAGTTAAAGTGACTAAGAATCATTGAATGTAAGTAAATTTTTGTGGCTTCAGTAGACATTTCATTTCAAATTGCATGAACATTTGCAAGGTTTAATTTGTCAATATGGGCTTTAAATGAAAGCTGTGAATCTATTATTAACCCAAGATATTTGTATTGGCTGACAATTAGCATTTTTTCTCCATTAACAAGTATGTCGGGGTCAGGTGATACTCTATTTGTTTTAGTGAAATACATGCCTACGGTTTTAGAAACGTTTAGCTGTAGACAGCACTCCTGCAACCAAGTTGTGACACAGGACATTGTATTAGTGAGTTTAGCAGCAACAGTATCTTTGGAGCGACCATGAACAAAGAAAACCGTGTCGTCTCCATACATTACGCACTCTGCTTCAGAACAAACAGTGGGCAAATCGTTGATATAAAGACTAAATAAAAGGGGGCCTAATATTGATCCCTGAGGGACTCCAGAGGTTAGCCTAAGAGACTCTGATCTGCAGTTGTTAACTGATAGAGATTGTATTCGGTCATGCAGATATGATTCAATCCAGCTCACAGCTTTGCGAGAGAAGTTACATTTTGAGAGCTTTGTAAGAAGAGAAGAGTGATTTACTGTATCGAAAGCTTTCCTGAGGTCCAAGAAAACCGCCCCTACAACTCCACCCTTGTCGAGAGAAGATTTTATTTTCTCAATGAAGAGGCATGTAGCCATTTCAGTGGAATGCTTGGATCTGAAATCAAACTGCATGGTGTGGAGAGAGGGGGAGCTGCTGTTTAAATAATGGACAATCTGCTCTGACACCCATTTTTCTGCAACTTTGGAATTGGCCGGAAGAATGCTTATAGGTCGGTAGTTATTCAGAGAAGTTGAGTCACCGGATTTAAAGACAGGGGTAACAATAGCAGATTTCCAGGCCTTTGGAAAGTGACTAGATGAAATTGAATGATTAATGATTGAGGCAATAGGAGTAACAAGAGTTGAACCTAGATCTTTGAGCATGTTCGTGTCCATTCC
The DNA here is from genome assembly GCF_024500385.1 of Phyllopteryx taeniolatus. Classification (NCBI taxonomy): domain Eukaryota; kingdom Metazoa; phylum Chordata; class Actinopteri; order Syngnathiformes; family Syngnathidae; genus Phyllopteryx; species Phyllopteryx taeniolatus. The sequence continues at coordinate 1,184,576 of NW_026903162.1, forward strand.
AAAAACATCCTTTGCCTTAGATGGTTTGAGTGAATGAATTAAATCGATAACTTTGGTCTCAGTAATATTTGTAATAGTAAAGAACTGCGTTGCAGACAATGCAGGGTATTCCTTCCTTTGTTTTACTGCAAACTTAGCAGAGATTTCTGACACAGATTCAATGAAGTAGCATCAGCCATCACTTGAGGTTCCGTCAGGATGTTTCCATTTAATTGAATTTGCATTAGTTTTGTTTTGTTATTTTGTGTATCACCCAATAGTTTTTTAATATAATTCCAGGTTATTTTTGAATTTCCCTTCGAACCATTCAAAGCAGTAATGAAAAAGTCAGCTTTAGATTTTCTTATTTCTTTCACTACCCTATTTCTCAGTGAAATAAAGTGGTGTCTATTGTATCCTGATTTGACCGACAACTTCAAGGAAGGATCGCGTTCTTTCATCAGTTTCAGAATAAATGTGTTCAACCAAGGAAGGCCATTCTTTCTAGCTTTTAGTTTAATTATCCGTGTAAATTGTATAATAATTTCTTGTATTTTGTTAGCAAATTTAGAACAATCCTCATCTAAATTTTTACCAGCGAGTAATACATCCCAGTTTACTTCTTGGATAGAATCTTGGAAATTTTGTTGTTCATGTTTTGGTATCCTATTGGATTCAGTGGTGGCCAAGGGTTTGAAGCGCTTTTTATTTAATTTTCTTGTGACCATTATAAGATTGTGATCAGACAATCCTGTGAGCATATTGTATGGCTTCAAGATCCTTTCTGGCCTATTAGTAAAAGCTAGATCAATCTGAGTTCGGGTGGAGTTTGTAATTCTCGTAGGGCCATTAATTACCTGAGTCATATCCATATCATCCATAACAATTTAAAATTTTTTCCTAACTTTGTAAACTTCCCAATTAACATTTAGGTCACCCATTATTATAACCTCTTTTGCAAGATTGAGTTGTTTCAGTAAAATTTCAAGCTTTTCATAAAAAGCTGCATTTGATGAGGGAGGCCTATAAATAACTACAAGAATAAAAGACATTTGCTGTGACAAAGAAACAGTTAGTCCAAGAAATTCTAATACATTCTCATCTGTAACATGTATTTCATTACAATTAAAAGTGTCCTTGGCATAAATCATAACACCTCCTCCCTTAGAACCCTGTCTGTCGTTTCTAAACATTTTAAAACCAGGTACAGATTGTCATATGTGTGTGTGTTCCGGGTTTTGTCTTCCCCCCCCTGTTTCACACACACCTGCTCATGTGAGCATCTTCATCACCTGTGCCTCGTTCACCCTAATTACCCCTTGTATATAACCTCGTGTCTCATTTTTCTCTCGTTGCCAGTTCGTTGTACCTTGTCGTCGCGTTCCAGCATTCCTTGTTTCCACGTCATAGATTCACAGTAAGACCTGACCCTGTTCCGATTATCGACCTTGTCTCTTTGCCTCATGTTTTTGGATACTGTTGCCTCTCTTGGATTGCCTGCCTGTGTACCGACCTATGCCCGTCTATTAAACCTCTCTTTTTGGAAACTGTCAATTTGTTTTGGAGTCGTGCATTTTTGGGTCCTATCCTCTGTTCCGTTCATGACACAGATAGTATTGCTGAGGGCGAAGATTCAGATTCACCGAACCCCCTGATATGGGCTGTTCGGTCCCTGTACGACCGGAGTCAGAGTTTGGTCCACATAGCCGGCTGTAAGTCGAACTCGTTTCCGGTGAGGGTTGGACTACCCCAAGGCTGTCCTTTGTCACAGATTCTGTTCATAACTTTTATGGACAGAATTTCTAGGCGCAGCCGAGGCGTAGAGGGGGTCCGGTTTGGTGGCCTCAGTATTGCATCTCTGCTTTTTGCTGATGATGTGGTTCTGTTGGCTTCATCAAGCCGTGACCTCCAACTCTCACTGGAGCAGTTCGCAGCCGAGTGTGAAGTGGCTAGGACGAGAATCAGCACCTCCAAATCTGACACCATGGTCCTCAGTCGAAAAAGGGTGGCGTGCCCTCGCCAGGTCGGGGATGAGATCCTGCTTCAAGTGCAGCAGTTCAAGATCTTGGGATCTTGTTCACGAGTGAGGGAAGAATGGAACAGGAGATCGACAGGTGGATCGGTGCAGCGTCTGCAGTGATGCGGACTTTGTATCGATCCGTTGTGGTAAAGAAGGAGCTAAGCCGGAAGGCGAAGCTCTTGATTTACTGGGTGATCTACGTTCCTACCCTCACCTATGGTCATGAGCTGTGGGTCATGACCGAAAGAACAAGATCCAGGATACAAAATGAGTCCGAAATGAGTTTCCTCTGCAGGGTGTCCGGGCTCTCCCTTAGAGATAGGGTGAGAAGCTCGGTCATCCGGGAGGATCTCAGAGTAGAGCCGCTGCTCCTTCACATCGAGAGGAGCCAAATGAGGTGGCTGGGGCATCTGATTCAGATTCCTCCCGGACGCCTCCCTGGTGAGGTGTTCCGGGCCCGTTCCACCGGGAGGAGACCCCGGGGACGACCCAGGACACGCTCGAGAGACTACGTCGTTCAGCTGGCCTGGGAACGCCTCGGGATCCCCCCGGAAGAGCTGGATGAAGTTGCTGGGGAGAGGGAAGTCTGGGCGTCCCTGCGAAAGCTACTGCCCCCGCGACCCGACCTCGGATAAGCGGTAGAAAATGGATGGATGGATGGATGGATTATTGTTTTGCAAACAGTTCAGGGTGTACTCCGCCTCCTGCCCAATGATAGCTGGGATAGGCTATCATAACAATCATAGGATGATTGTTTTGTGTGTATATATATATATCTTCTTCTTTACTTTTTGGCTTGTCCCTTGTCCCTTTAGGGGTCGCCACAGCGCCTCATCCTTTTCCATGTAACCTTATCTCCTGCATCCTCTTCTCGAATATCAACTGTCCTCATGTCTTCCCTCACGACATCCATCAACCTTCTCTTTGGTCTTCCTCTAGCTCTCTTGCCTGGCAGCTCCATCCTCATCCTCCTTCTACCAATATACTCAATATTTCTCCTCTGGACATGTCCAAACCATCGAAGTCAGCTCTCTCTAACTTTAACTCTCCAAAACATCGAACCTTGGCTGTTCCTTTGATGAGGTCATTTCTAATTTTATCCAACCTGATCACTCCTAGAGAGCGAACCTCATCATCTTCATTTTCGACACCTCCAACTCTGCTTCCTGTTGTCTCTTCAGTGCCACTGTCTCTAATCCGTACAACATGACTGGCCTCATCACTGTTTTATAAACTTTGCCCTTCATCCTACCAAAGACTCTTCTGTCACATAACACACCTGACACATTCCTCCTCCCATTCCAAACTGCTTGGACCTGTGTCTTCACTTCCTGACCACACTCACCATTGCTCTGGACGGTTGACCACAAGTATTTAAAGTCCTCCACCCTTGCTATCTCTTCTCCCTGTAGCCTCACTCTTCCCCCACCACCCCTCTCATTCATACACATATATTCTGTCTTACTTCGGCTAATCTTTATTCCTCTGCTTTCCATTGCATGCGTCCATCTTTCTAACTGTTCCTCCACCTGCTCCCTGCTTTCACTGCAGATCACAATGTCATCTGCAAACATCATGGTCCACGGGGATTCCAGTCTAACCTCATCTGTCAGCCTATCCATTACCACTGCAAACAGGAAGGGGCTCAGGGCTGATCCCTCATGCAGTCCCACCTCCACCTTAAATTCATCTGTCACACCTACAGCACACCTCACCGCTGTTCTGCTGCCCTCGCACATGTCCTGTATTATTCTAACATACTTCTCTGCCACTCCAGACTTCCGCATGCAGTACCACAGTTCCTCTCTGGGTACTCTGTCATAGGCTTTCTCTAGATCTACAAAGACACAATGTTGCTCCTTCTGACCTTCTCTGTACTTTTCCATCAACATCCTCAAGGCAAATAATGCATCTGTGGTACTCTTTCTAGGCATGAAACCATACTGTTGCTCGCAAATACTCACTTCTGTCCTGAGTCTAGTCTCCACTACTCTTTCCCATAACTTCATTGTGTGGCTCATCAACTTTATTCCTCTATAGTTGCCACAGCTCTGCACATCACCTTTGTTCTTAAAAATGGGCACCAGTACACTTTTCCTCCATTCCTCAGGTATCTTCTCATGCACTAGAATTCTATTGAACAAGCTGGTCAAAAACTCCACAGCCACCTCTCCTAGATGCTTCCATACCTACACAGGAATGTCATCAGGACCAACTGCCTTTCCATTTTTCATCCTCTTTAATGCCTTTCTAACTTCCCCCTTACTAATCATTGCCACTTCCTGGTCCACCACACTTGCCTCTTCTACTCTCCCTTCTCTATCATTTTCCTCATTCATCAACTCCTCGAAGTATTCTTTCCATCTAGCTCGCACACTGCTGGCACCAGTCAACATATTTCCATCTCTATCCTTAATCACCCTAACCTGCTGCACATCCTTCCCATCTCTATCCCTCTGTCTGGCCAGCCTGTATAGATCCTTTTCTCCTTCTTTAGTGTCCAACCTGCCATAGATGTCATCATATGCCTCTTGTTTTGCCTTTGCCACCTCTACCTTTTCTGTACATTTCCATTAACATCCTCAAGGCAAATAATGTATCTGAGGTACTCTTTCTAGGCATGAAACCATACAGTTGCTCGCAAATACTCACCTCTGTCCTGAGTCGACTCCTAGATGCTTCCATACCTACACAGGAATGTCATCAGGACCAACTGCCTTTCCATTTTTCATCCTCTTTAATGCCTTTCTAACTTCCCCCTTACTAATCATTGCCACTTCCTGGTCCACCACACTTGCCTCTTCTACTCTCTCATTTTCCTCATTCATCAACCCCTCGAAGTATTCTTTTATCAAGGACACTACTGGCACCAGTCAACATATTTCCATCTCTATGCTTGATCACCCTAACCTGTTGCACATCCTTCCCCTCTCTATCCCTCTGTCTGGCCAGCCTGTATAGATCCTTTTCCCCTTCTTTAGTGTCCAACCTGCCATACATGTCATCATATGCCTTGTTTGGCCTTTGCCACCTCTACCTTTGTCCTATGTCGCATCTCAATGTATTCCTTTCGTCCTCTCAGTGTCCCACTTCTTCTTCGCTAACCTTTTTCCTATGATTTCCTGTAGTGTGAGGTTCCACCACCAAGTCTCCTTCTCTCCTTTCCTGCCAGAAGATACACTAAGTACTCTCCGGCCTGCCTCTCTGATCACCTTGGCTACAGTGGTCCAGTCTTCTGGAAGCTCCTCCCGTCCACCGAGAGCCTGTCTCACCTCTTCCCGAAAAGCTGCACAACACTCGTCCTGTCTCAGCTTTCACCACATGGTTCTCTGCTCTGCCTTTGTCTTCCTAATCTTCCTCCCCACCACCAGAGTCATTTTACACACCACCATCCTGTGCTGTCTAGCCACACTCTCCCCTAACACTACTTTATAGTCAAGTCGTTAACCTCCTTCAGATTACATCATCTGCACAAGATGTAATCCACCTGCGTGCTTCTACCGCCGCTCTTGTAAGTCACCCTATGTTCCTGCCTCTTCTGGAAAAAGTGTTCACTACAGCCATTTGCATCCTTTTTGCGAAGTCTACCATCATATGTCCCACTAAGTTCCTTTCCTGGATGCCGTACCTACCCATCAATTCTTCATCACCCCTATTTCCTTCACCAACATGTCCATTACAATCTGGACCAATCACGACTGTCTCTCTGTCTGGGATGCTCAGAACTACTTCGTCTTGGTCCTTCCAGAATTTCCCTCTCCTTTATGTCACATGCTACCTGTGGGGCATAGCCACTAATCACATTATACATAACACCCTCAATTTCAAGTGATGAGGCTGAACCTCATTATTACTGCCTTTCCAGCTGGTCTCCTGGACACACAATATACCTATTACTCTCGAGGTTCCATGCGTGTTCGTTTTCGTGGAAGAACTACAATTATAACAACGTGTTAAAAGTCAACCAATTTATTCCTGACAGAGGAGTCTATACATTTTACAGAGCTCTGGGTCAGCAGCTACGCTTATCCTAGCCTCGGCAGAGACAGCGCAGACTGAACAAAGCTATCTGTTCTTGCCCCCGACTTTTACAATGTTTGAAAGAGGAAGTATGGAATCGCTGTCATCTGATTGGTCCATGGTCCCATCTGACGTCATCATTGCTTTGCAGAATGATGGCCACTTGCCGCTGGCTCCAGACGCCGTCCCACAGTCTTGCATCTCATGTTTACAGTGGCCCCCCACAGCCATTTTCTTCTTCAACATCTGGTCTCTGCTGGATCAGTATCCATCCTGCTGGGAGCTTTCATGCATCACACCCTTATCTGATTTACATTATATGCTATACTGCAATAAACACCCTTGTTCACCCGCCAGACCAGTTACACCCTGAAACTCTACATCACCTTCAATGTCATAAGGTAAAACAACTAATCAATAACGCTGCTACTCACTTTCTGTGCTTATAGGAAAACAATTCAACACTTCTTGTGTTTAACAGACCTGGCAGTCAAGAGGAGAGGTAGGTGGAAATTTTGTAAAAAAAAAAAAAAAAAAAGGAAAAAAATAAATAAAATGGTGGATACCAGGAAATTACATTTTTTATTTATTGTAATACTAACTGTTTGTCAGCTAAGACGCATCATCTCAGTCATCACTTATAATTGATTATGGTGTTAACAGTGAACTAATTTGTTCAAAGTTGTATGACTGTTTTACTGTATTGTAGTTTCACATACAGTATACTGTACCTTAAAAGTTATGTTCTAAAGAATACTGTGCTTACAGCATTGTTGATCTACATTGTTTACAATAATGTATTCTTGGGTGTTTGCATGGCCTTCAATTTGTAACGATGCATTTTGTCATATACTGCCTGCAGTTCCGTTATTGTAGCCGGGAGGGCGCTTTGCATTTTTTTCTCTCTCTCCCCTCCCTTCTCTGTTTTCAGCACCTGTCTCCAATCAGCTTTATCACCACCGGTATATAAACCTGCCTGTTCCAGGAATTCCTCGCTGAAGTATTGCAGTTACTTTCAGTGGTACCACTGCCCATTTACCTCCCATAAATCACCCTATTCCTCGTTCCCTTTTTGACTCCTGTGTCTCCTTGTTCCAGTGTGTTTCCCCCCCGTGTTCCTGATCCATGTAATTCCTCCCGCCAAGCCAGTCCTGTCCTCACCACTGCCTGCCAACCCACCTAGGACCACCGCCATTACCTTTCGTCAATAAACTATTCATCCTGTCACATCTGCCTCCGACTGCTCTTGGATCCAGCCACTCTCTATTCGTGTCACATTTACCGTTACAGTGCCAATTGGTAAAAGCTTGCAACAATGTTTATGGGTGGCAGTGGCGGTTCCTGGTATGTACGATATGTGCGGCCGCATAGGGCAGCATTTACGGGGGCATGGCTACATGTCCCTCCAAAGGGATTTTGCTAATAAACGAAGTGAGAGGTAATCAATGTTAATCTCTTGGTGGTTTGAAGAGCTTTGTATTTGGTGTAAAAACCACAGGTATCTCCTTGTTTGTAGACAGTAAGTGGGAGAGTTATGGCCGCATATGTATAGTGGCAACTTTTAGTCATTCAAGGAGATGTCAGAGACAATTTAAACTAGCTGAAGAAGATCCTCTATCATTGAGTAACAGCAGCAGATATGCACTCGGAATGAGCGTGCTACTCAGGGAAAGCGAGCATGGTGTCATCAGACATAACACCACCCACACCCAGAGTGAAACCAAACAACAGCACAACGAAATGAAAACCAACTATAAATATCACTACTCCACATTGTTGTACAGAGGCAATGTCCGGTGAATTTATTTTCTTTGATTTTTAGAGTTCCCGAGAGCAGAGCACAACTATTGGTGATCCTGGCCGACTACAACCCAGGGCCGAGTACATCTCTGGGTAGCAGACGAGGATGTACGCTATGCACTGTATAATAGTCACTTGATTTGTAGACACACATTTAGACACAAACACATTTTTAGAAACCGCAAATCACAGGTGAAAGAAAATTGTGTCAACTACCATGATTCTTGCAAAAATTGTACCAAAACTTCTAAATTGTCATATGTAAAAAAATGCTGAGCTTTCGCAAAAGCATTTTTTGCTACCAAACTCATTTTTACAGTGACTTGAAAAATAGCTGAACAAACTTTTATCCTTGACATCTGCTTTCAAAACGAGTTAGCCATCACAGTTTGTTGTGTATGTATAGGTAATATGATGAGCCAAGTAAACATTTATTCCCAGTCATAACGGCCATCTGTGGGAAATCGTAACTACAATGTGACCCGTGTTAAAAAAAATTTTTTTTTGTTTAACAAGAATGAAAACAGAAAGAAATGGTACCGTATTGTATCCATTAATTTTCATTGATGGGATGGGTTTGAGGGAATTTTTTTAAATACTTGTTTAAACATCGTTTTATATGTGGACATCTCAAAGAATAGATGGAATATTGGAATACTGGAAAGTCAGTCACAAACAAAATTGAATCACCATATTGTCTTTCTTTCGAGGAGAGAGTTGACAGACTGAGTTTAATCACATATGGTGACAAAGAAATTTCTGCGACGTAACCCAGCTCTCTGTTTTGACGTTCTCCACGAGACATCGAGAGACGCGTCTCTGACTCTTCAGCCCCTGATCAACGGAATGGCGTCTGCCATAACTGCAGACACATGACAAACCTCATGGACACCATCTTTAATGAGGGAGCTTTATGCAGAGCCGGATCTGGACAGCTGATGACCTTTGTGACCCTTAAAGGAACCTGTTTTAAAATCACTCTCTAGGACGCCGTCTCCACCTTCTTGCTTCTCATAAAGTTTACAGCAACCCTCTGTAGCCATTGCTGTCTCCAACAGATGTTCCCTGTGGCCTCTACATGCACCCTTCTGGGAGCGTTCCAGCAGCACACCCCCACACCCTTATCTGATTTACATTTTATCATCCCTGCAATAAAGCACCAATGTTTACGCACAGACGAGTTACACAATAAAACCATATATCACATTACCCTGGAGAGAATAACAGACAATTCCGCCAAGGCTGACTATCGCCAATATGTAATGTGGAAAATCCCTAAGAATCCCTATTTACTTCCAGGAATGTCTGCACATTTTCCTCTACCATTTTGAAATAAAGAATCTCACATTTACATAACTATTAAATACATTTCACACACTACCCTAAATACGAATAATTTTTTTTTTTTTTTTTTTTTTTTACAGATTTTGACAAACGTGTACAAATCAAAATTACTACAAATAGACCTGATGTCATTGGAAATTAAAAAGAATGTATTTACTCAGTAATGTCATGAAGCATGGATGTTTATGATTACATTATACATATTTGTTTGTTTTTATTACTTGAGAAAGCCATAATATTGAAGTAAGACTCAGCTAGGCCTCTGCTTAACCAGTGTATTTAATGAATCGCTGATATTTGTGAGGACGCCTATAAATTGATCAAGGTGATCATTTATGCCGCCTATTGCCCTTACAATCTCCTCTGGTGACTCCAGCACAGCACGGGTGAGGACACGGCCAGTCGGGCGGGCAGCAGCAGCCGGTTGTTGCAGTATAATTGCGTCGGAGACGCTGGGGGTGCCGGAGGAGACGCCAGGAACGAGGGACGAATCCTCAGCGTCTGTGATCCAGCCGGCACTGAAATAAATAATCCTTTGAAATAATAATTTGAACATTTACATTGGTGCGGCACGGTGGCCGACTGGTTGGAGCGTCAGCCTCACAGTTCTGAGGACCCGGGTTCAATCCCCGGCCCCGCCTGTGTGGAGTTTGCATGTTCTCCCCGTGCCTGCGTGGGTTTTCTCCGGGTACTCCGGTTTCCTCCCACATCCCAAAAACATGCATGAATTGGAGACTCTAAATTGCCCATAGGCATGACTGTGAGTGCGAATGGTTGTTTGTTCCTATGTGCCCTGGAATTGGCTGGCAACCAGTTCAGGGTGTACCCCGCCTCCTGCCCGATGACAGCTGGGATAGGCTCCAGCACGCCCGCGACCCTAGTGAGGAGAAGCGGCTCAGAAAATGGATGGATGGATGGATTTACATTGGTTGCATATGATTAAAATCTGTTAAAATGAAATTTTTTTTTAGGAGGGGTAAATTATGTTCTTATAACACATTTTAATCATGTGCAACCGATGTACATGTTCAAATTAAGTAAATTATCTTTTTTACAGTGAGGGACGGTGGAGGAATCCTTCACATCTGTGACACTATAGACACTGGGGACGGTGAACGAATCCCCCAAACATGTAGCACGTGGCTGCGACTGTGTGTCCTCTCCTGTGTATTAAAATAATAAATTGAGTAATCAAACAGGAGTCAAAGTTTTTATGTTCTTTGATATGCTGATGTGCTTCTATTTGAATTCAAAAGATTTATTACAAATATCATACAAAATTTACACATGAACCTTTATCTCATAGAGCTGAGTGTAGGTTACTGTACGAACACATTTGTTGTGAGTTATAAAAATACATGGTATTAACCTTGTGGGGTGATCAGAGTCAGCCACATGTGCTCCCATGAGCAGTGTCACCCATGATTGCAGCGACTCTCTCCTCAAACGGGGTGAGGCCCTCAGTGTCGATTCCTCCGCCTGTTTTGGCCACACTTTGGCGGTGGGCAGCTGTCCTTCGCTTCACATCCACACATGCTGTCCCATTCATTCCTATTTCATGTGTTGTTAACGCCGGAGGACAGCGTGCCAAAGAGGATTTTCTTGTTCCAGTTCAGGGTGTACCCCGCCTCCTGCCCGATGACAGCTGGGATAGGCTCCAGCACGCCCGCGACCCTAGTGAGGAGAAGCGGCTCAGAAAAGGGATGGATGGATGGATATTTAAATGTAGGCGTGGACAAGAAGGAGTGGGATACTCCAACATGTACGCTCAATCCTACATTGATTGGGATGTACGAGGCGGCACGGTGATCGACTGGTTAGCACATCTGCCTCACAGTTCTGAGGACCGGGGTTCAAATCCCGTCCCCGCCTGTGTGGAGTTTGCATGTTCTCCCCGTGCCTGCGTGGGTTTTCTCCGGGCACTCCGGTTTCCTCCCACATTCCAAAAACATGCATGGTAGGTTGATTGAAGACTCTAAATTGCCCATAGGTGTGAATGTGAGTGCAAATGGTTGTTTGTTTGTATGTGCCCTGCGATTGGCTGGCAACCAGTTCAGGGTGGACCCCGCCTCTCGCCCGAAGATAGCTGGGATAGGCTCCAGCACGTCCGCGAACCTTGTGAGGATAAGCAGCTCAGAAGATGGATGGATGGGATGTACGAAAAAAATGTGCTTGGATTCCTGCGTACGCAAAGATTCATACATCAGGGGCCTCATGTAAAAAGACTTGGATTTCATGGATTTCGTCCTGAAACATGACGTACGCTCAAATCCAGAAAACGTCGTACGCACAAAAATATCCAGATGTATGAATCACAACAGAGCACATTTCCACGTTCATTTGACTCTTGATACATCTGAAATTTGCTGTGAAAAAGAACTTACGCCACGTTTTTGTGCGTATGCACCTTTTGCACATGAAGCCCCAGGCCTTTGTTGTTTTTCCATAGTACCTTATTCCAAACCCACACTGTTGCGTTTACGGAGTGGGACAAATCTCTTGTCCTTCTCCAAGCAGCTAATAGCGACGATTACACAGTCAGTCCGACATTGCAGCTATGGCTATTAGTTTGTCAAAATGCAAGCTACTGTATTGTTAGCGAGCTATGCTATTTTGCTGAACTAGTTCGTCCCGTCACCGAGTGCGACACACGAATGCAGCTTTGGGGATTGCACAATCAATTAAAAATAAAAGTATGTGATAGACTTACCTGCTGAGCAGAAATGAAGTCACGTTGCTCTTGACTCCATCAAGTTCCTCAGGGAGTCTGAGTTGTTGCTGCTTATAGTTACGTGTTTCTCCAATGATTTTAGAGGAATTCAACTAGCAGACAATCGGCCAGCTAGCTGTTTCATGCTCTGTTGGCTAAAATGAAGTCTAACGTGATGGAGGGTGGGAGATTATCCTTCACGTTTTGCCCTTTGTTATGTAGCGGACATGCCACGCAAAAGATGCCACTCGGCACCCCAGCCTTGCTGTACCGCCACTCCCCGCCGAGGTAGACAATAGAGGCTGGCGAGACGCAACGTCACATGCAGACGCTAAACGAATCAGCCGCCATAAACCATCAAAAACAAGACACAGACAGTTGCTTTGCCATGCCGACGCTAAGTGAATCACGGCTGCCTGCCGCTTGAAAGCGGAGACCCAAGGATGCCGAGTTCGCCCCTGGACGCTAAGTTAATTAACTTCCCGCCAGTCGAAGGATTGCACCAACAAAGGCGCCTACACCCTGTTGAGTACCGCCACTTGGGAGTTGGAACAGGCAACAGTGACACCCACGGGCGACGGAACGACACTACAGACATGGGTTCATAAGACAGTCTGTGACTCGGCTGGGAGTTAATATTTTAAGAACTTTACATGAACGCCACTAGTGACTGTGACGCTGCAAACCTAAATGTCTAAAGTCGAATATGTTGTTAACTGAACCAGATGAAATGTTTCACTCCACACCACAAAGTTCACATGGAAAATAGTAATGTTCGCCACACCACACAACATTTGGAACATTCATTACAGGTATTAAAGAGGATGAGCGTGGAACAATGTCGGGTGAGGAAATGGTCTCGTTATCTTAAATCCAATAATGAATATTTTATTTCACTGGTTTTAAACCACAAAATAATCCTCAAATGGAAAAATAACGCCAAAAGGCAGTCCAGCCCCTCTGTGTTCGCGAAGGTGGTAGAAAGGGAGGAGGGTTGGAGGGGGGTAAACCCCCCCTTTTTGTCCCGCTCCGGCCATAAAAGGGGCCGGAGCTGCGATCAGTAGAAAAAGCCGACGACCGGGCCAGGCAGGACGCCCACCTCACCCGAAGTGGCAAGGACACATCGGATGATCCCCAGCTGCAGACCCTCCTGCAAGCACTCCTAGCTACCCTACTTGGGGGTCCGAGGGAACGGAGGCGGACGCAGAGCGCCCGCTCCGAACGTCTGGCAAACAGAGACACCCGAGAGACGTCCTCCCTGGGAACTTGTTGGCCTCCTGCTTTTCCTCCTTTCTTCCTTCCTCCCTTCCATCAAATCCACCTGTTCCCGGTGCGGACCGGGCCGGCCGAACGCTCAGGAGCCTGACTCGCATGCCTCAAACGTGTTCCAGACACGTAAATCCAACATTGTGGTCTACTAAAAGTACAGATTAGTGCATATTTGGATTTAAATTAACGAGAACAGGAATCCTTAGCTATATTCATTAACTACACGCTCATTCTGCTCATTTCACGTCACACATCCCTACTTTTGCCAATGTTTGTCTGTACCTTGTTTGTTTTGTGTTCACCTATGTTTTATCCTGTAGAAACCCCTTTTTATTATTACATTTTCTATAAATTTCACCACTTGCATCATTGTTTTGTGTGACTGGGTTTGGAACGAAACCTGTGGAAAGTCTCAAACTCAAAGTTTCTAAAGTGTAAGTGTTCCGATAAGAGACTGATTAAAAAGGTTTGTTGTCATTTCGCCTACAATTAAACTTGTAAAAATATGACGTGGTGCCCCTCATATATATCAAATATCTTGATTTATAACGCTGTAATTTAAAATTACGATAACCCGGAAGTGACGTTTCCTTCTCAGTTAAGCACAATTCTTATTTCATACATAATCGCTACAGTTATGTCTCTGAACTGTTGGTATAATGATATGTTTGTTTAAAAGCTTTAAAACCGACACCGCTACACTGTCAAAAGTATTGCTGTTGCATTTTTTTCTCTTCTATGCAGCATCTTATTTCATGCATAATGAGTTTGCATAATGCACAATAGGCTAGCTAAAGACACTTTTAAGACAAACTAGTGGAGTGCTTTCAAAGAAAACTTCAGGACTTGAAGGCATCACAAAAGTTCTGTTAACTTCACGAGTGTAACTTGTTTAAAAAGCATAAATACTGTAATTCAAGTGAATTCTGCATTTCTATTAAGCATTTTGCTTGTTTTATTTTATTATTTGTTTCAAGAAGTCTGCCTTTTTATTTACTTCATAAAAAGTGTGCCTTTTTATTTCCTGTTTGTCATGTTTGTTCATGTTTCATATATATAAATCAACTGTTTTCATGTTTTCAACAGTGCATAAAGGCTTTTGTATTACTGGGCTATTTTTGTGTGAAATAAATTTGTCAAAAATGTCGGTTGTGACTTAATGACAAAGTTACATTTTGGGTCCTAAGGCAAAACCAGTTGGGAACCACTAAGTAGCTGAAAGTTTGAATATTAAACTTACATCTACAGTGGTCTATTTCCCCTGACATTTTTTGGCTTGCAGTGGGGATTTGATGAAACTGTGCAATTGTAAGTGATGCTAAGAGTAACACAACTGGACGTTTTTTTTCATAGGATCCGTTGAGAAAAGACAGAGGGGCAAGATATATAACTTCTTTTTAAAGAGAAGCAAGTCAGGTAACGGGAAGGTGGAAAGGAAGAGTGTGAGTGAATAATTCGTGGGTGTGCGTGGGTAATTGTGTGTGTGTGTGTGTGTGTGTGTGTGTGTGTGTGTGTGTGTGTGTGTGTGTGTGTGAGTGAGTGGATAACTGTGTGAATGGGTTACTCTGTGATTATTGAAAAATTGTTGCAGTTGTGTTTCTGTGTACATTGTGTTGGAAACATTGTTAATAAACTTTAATGTATGCGCACAAACCTCATCTTCTGTGTGTTTAGTATGCACATTGCAACATTTAGAGACTCTGACACACCAGGTGAGGCTGGGGGAGGCCACGTCATCCACACGCAGCATCAGCACTGGGGCGCCCCAAGGTTGTGTCCTCTCTCCGCTGCTCTTCTCTCTCTACACGTACAACTGCACCTCAACGCACCCGGCTGTCAAACTCCTGAAGTTTGCAGATGACACCACTGTCATCGGCTTCATCAAGGACGGTGATGAGTCTGCATATCGACAGGAAGCGGAGCGGCTGGAGCTGTGGTGCGGCCGACACAACCTGGAGCTGAACACGCTCAAGACTGTAGAGATGATCTTGGACTTCAGGAGGCATCCTTTGCCACAGCTGCCCCTCACGTTGTCCAGCTGCCTTGTGTCAACCGTCGAGACCTTCAAGTTCCTGGGAATTACAGTCTTTCAGGACCTGAAGTGGGCTACCAACATCAACTCCGTCCTCAAAAAGTCCCAGCAGAGGACTTCCTGTGGCTTCTGAGAAAGCACAGTCTACCACAGGAACTGCTGAAGCAGTTCGACACAGCGGTCATCGAATCAGTCCTGTGTTCTTCCATCACAGTCTGGTTTGGTGCTGCTACAAAAAAGGACAAACTCCGACTGCAACGGATTATCAAAATTGCTGAAAGGATTGTCGGTACCCCCCTACCCACCCTTGAGGACTTGCACGCTGCCAGAACTAAGACAAGAGCGTGCAAAATCCTCTCGGACCCTCCACATCCCGGTCACCGGCTCTTCCAGCTCCTTCCCTCAGGTAGGCCCTACCGATCAATGCAAACTAGAACTAGCAGACATTTCAACAGCTTCTTCCCTCTTGCAATCAACTTCTTAAACAGCTAACCTACAATTCCCATTACAACATGCTGGCATTTTTTTGTCTTGAGTTTGTTATCACATTTCTGTGGGGCCAATTATACATTACTCGTCCACTCACTGTAGTTGTCTCGCCACGCTGCACTATTTGCATATCTGAGCGTCTCCAACTACCGGAGACAAATTCTTTGTGTGTTTTTTGGACATACTTGGCAAATAAAGATGATTTTGATTCTGATTCTGATTGCAATTCATTGGTCGAAAAACAAATTCATTGTCATAGTTTGTGGACCCCCTGAAATAGCCTTGGCCACCACTTGACCACCGCAAGGATAAAAGTCCATCCATCCATCCATTTTCTGAGCCGCTTCTCCTCACTAGGGTCGCGGGCGTGCTGGAGCCTATCCCAGCTGTCATCGGGCAGGAGGCGGGGTACCCCCTGAACTGGTTGCCAGCCAATCACAGAGGATAAAAGTCTAGCTCCGCCATTGCCTGTGGAATACTAGTATTTACAAAAGAAACAAAACTAGAGTACACATTGGACCTAGCTGTTTTGTTTATTTCAGATTTCCTCTGTTTAGCTTTTCTGGGTTCTTCGCTTTGCTTGTGTTTCCTTGTATTAGAAGACCCAGTTGTGGGCAAATGAGAGCTAAGGCATTTTTGGATTTGTCGCCGAACTTGCGGACGCCTCTGCATCTGCGATGTTCCCAGAGCATCTTTCTGGTGTAAATGCACGTACACGAGAAAATGATTGACACACTCCCGGGCCACGCCTCCATTCTGTCCAGTGTCTAATTGGACAATTCTCTCTATCATGGAGACTTTAAATCAATAAAGACAATTAAATTAGAAGCATTATATGAGGCCAGAGAGGGATGAGTTTTCAAAAGATCATTTAAATAACATTTTTACTGTCAGGACATGGAGAGACTTATATATGACAAAACATGTTTTATTTTTCCAATACCCATTTCACCTTTAATGTGCACCCTTGGTTAGATAAATTCTGCTTGATTGCTAAAGTTGTGTTGTGTCTGTTCTGGAAATCATGTTTTGGCACTTTGAGCAGCCTATATAGGCCAGGGTTTGTATTGTACTCAAATGACCTCTAAATCTAATTTATTTTCTGGCGCAATCACTATCAGTTGTGCCCTTGTGATTTATCATCATTGGGACCATAATGCACCCACTGGGATCGATTTCGAATTGGTTAGATGATGTTGACTTTCAGATGGGGAACCTCAATGGCTCAATAATAGCATCAATAAAAGTAAACATCTGCTATGTCCACATATGGAAAGAAATTAAGGACAGTGCAACAGCTAGAACAACAGCAGAAGCAAACTACCCACTGCTTCCAGACGGGAAAAAAGTATTACTCAAGTGTGACGGTGTTAATAGGAATCCCACTAACCCTAACCCACCCTAATCCTAACTTTAGCCCATCCTAAACCGCCTTAGCCCCAAGCCTAGCCCTAAACCTAACCATGAAACATTTATTTTATTTCATACAATTAAGTGGGTTTTTTTTCATATAAATGTGATATATATTTGGGATTTACATGTCGATACATCAACTTAGCCTGTCCTGCCCTTTCTGCAATGCAGGACCCAATCATGATGCAGTGGGGCGTGTCTTGCCAGGCACATGAGTGGGATTCGTAATAACGCGGGTGTGACGCAGTTACAAGGAGATTAAAAAAGAGCAAGTGCGCTGAGCGAGGCATCAGAACGTACATGTACCCAAGAGCGACAGTCACTGTCGTTTGATTTGCTGCTGAAAGGACAGAATAAACTAAGACACCAGTTTGGATGAGCACGACAACGTCCCATTTATTTGTTTGCATGCCCACATTGTTGAAGTCATCGGACCGAGAAAGAAGTTACCAGCTGAATGAGACACATACGGCAGTGAGTTCGCCCCTTGCTACGGCTTGGAGTTGAGGACACTGACAAGAAAGTTAACAGTTGTTTCACCAATGATATAATGACCACTAGGCTTTACACAATCAGGAATTTTGGAGCCGATCACCGATCACTGATCAGCAAGTTTAAAAAAGCGATCACCGATCCGATCACAAGATGGAGGAATGTGTCTATTTAAATGACCTGTTCATTTACTGTGTATACTTGTGTACTTAATTGCTCCAAAATATTATATTTACCAGAAATAATGTATCTTTGTTCCTCTATTTATGCCAGTGAGGCATAGTGACAAATGAATGGTCTTCTATTAGATGGCAGGAAGTAAATACAGTAATTAATGTATCCACCTTTTGTGAAATCTTTGTTTGTTGGTGTGCCGTGAGATTTTTCAATTGTAAAATATGTTCCTTGCCTCCATGAAGGTTGGAAATCACTGCTCTAGTCAGATCATGTATTCCAATCAGTCAGGTCAAATCAACATGACAGAAATAATGGGTACTAACTTACTGTAATAAAATTACTTTATTTTTAATTAAAATACTTCACCCACACCGAAACTTTAGAGCATGATTCAACAGAACGATTCGTCCAACCGTTCATGCTAACACTAGCTTGCTAGGCTAAATAACATTTTATTGCCTGCTTGTGAGCCGTATCATATTAAAAGTACGTGAACATACCTCAAGCAAGCCTTAAACGAATGTCCTCTCCTGGCCTGAGCACCGGTGACCACCAACACACGTTTGTCCCCATTTTGTCCTTATAATACAGTCGCCTCGCTCCACTCTTGTTGTCGTCGCCACGGTAATGAGTGTATCCGGTCGCATTTGAGTTGACAAGTGATGATCGTAAAAAAAAAACAGGATGCGGTGGTATCGGAATACAAGATTTTATTGCAGTAGTCTGACAGTGCAATCGTGAAAGAGCAAATTTGTCTTGTAGTTTGATCCGGCCATTACGTGTTGTCTGTCTGTCTGTTCCACACCGCCGACGTTATTTCTTTATTTTTATTTTTTAAATAACTTTATTGGCCATCAGATATTTCCAATACTGCGTCAAAAGACACGCGACAAGGCTAAAAATAAACAAACTTTTGGATTCAAATATACTGTGCACGCGGCGACGCGGAGTAAATGTCTTTTGCGGAGCCGATCAATGACGTCATTGATCGGATCGGCGAATTATGACATTAAAACCAATCAGCAGATCAGAATAAAATGCTGAATATCGGCCAATACCGATCAGCCCGATAAAATCGGTGTAAAGTCTAATGACCACATAGAAATATGTTGACTCAAAAAAGAAACAACAATAAAACAAAGGTTATAAAGTCACCTCCCCTTATATAACAGGAGAACAATTTCCAACTCTTTACATGCAGAAAGTTTTTCATTATTATTTTATTAAAACAGCTAAATGTATGCACTTGCACTCTAGTTTAGTTAAAGTAAAGTAAATTAATGAATCTTTCCACTGCGAATGAGCCTGGGATAGAAGCATGCACCCTCTAGTGCTTTTGCAAGAGGGTTGACAACATTTAATGAAATGGCTTCCACCTCTCAGTCCACATTCAGACAAGGTTTCAGAACTCAAATAAATGAGTAGACAGCCTTCTTTCAATGCGTCTGATCTTCAAATTCATATTTTATTTGAACAAACTGGCGACCTGAAAGAACGAGACACGAGGTTAAATGCATGGGGTAATTAGGGTAAACTAGGCACAGGTGGGGAAGTTGCTCTCAGGAGGAGGTGTGTACGAGACAGGGGGAAGACAACAACCGGAAAACACACCCATGAGATCACAATTACTTTAAGCATTTATGGAATTGAATGGGGGCGGCACGGTGGACGACTGGTTAGAGTGTCAGCCTCACAGTTCTGAGGACCCGGGTTCAATCCCCGTCCCCGCCTGTGTGGAGTTTGCATGTTCTCCCCCGTGCCTGCGTGGGTTTTCTCCGGGCACTCCGGTTTCCTCCCACATCCCAAAAACATGCATTAATTGGAGACTCTAAATTGCCCGTAGGTGTGACTGTGAGTGTGAATGGTTGTTTGTTTGTATGTGCCCTGCGATTGGCTGGCAACCAGTTCAGGGTGTACCCCGCCTCCTGCCCGATGACAGCTGGGATAGGCTCCAGCACGCCCGCGACCCTAGTGAGGAGAAGCGGCTCAGAAAATGGATGGATGGATGGAATTGAATGGCAAGCTAAGAGAGATGATGGTGTGAGGACTAAATTGAGAGTTAGACACAAAATGAGACCGTTTCACAAATGATACATCCACCTACCTCACAAATCAACAAATTCACAATGAACATGAACACTATAAGTGGGCTGTTACTAAACCGCACATGGGTGTCACTTTGACTCTCAACATGGTTCCCGCCCATATGAATATATTTCTGTATTGTTATTGACCACACAGCTATGTTTGGACTCGACAATGCTAATCAACTAGATACTCAGGAACAGAACGGCAGTAAAGATAAAGTTTGAAACGCGGGACATTTTGAAATCAATTCTTTTAAATAAGCTTTTTTCCCCAAAATAAACCAGTCTTTGCTCTGGGTTCGAACATATTGAGGAGGCAGTTTTTGTACATGCTTTGATTGCTTTACAGTGTTTTCTGGGTGGCTCCATTTCTCCAACAGCCACAAGCAAAAGGGAACTGAAAATGGCTCATTACAGTGTCGTTCCCATCAAAACACTGAACGAGTATTTGCGTGCTTAGCAATAAAACGAGTAAAGGGGAATATGTTACACAAAGATGTTAGTCTGTCTGTGATTGCAGATTTGGGCACGGACATGGAAGTTGTGGGCATTTTATGATTCAGTAGATAAAGTAATTGTGATTTAACAAAAAAAAATCAATAACAACGTACTGGTGCTAATTTCTGGCCAAATGCACGAGTGACTACAATGTATTACATGGAACCAGTTGGTTTGTGTCATCTTTATAAAACTCTTGGCAAAGATCATACACAGTCTGGTATGGTTTGTGCAGTATTTAAAAATCATGTCGCAATTGCTTATTTGCATTTTCACACCATGATATTTCTTCTGCTTTCTGTTCTCAGCTGCTCATTCTGAATGCTGAGAGTCTAGCATTGAATAGGTTAATGGCTATCAACTAATTTTATTAGTCGCTCCTGATGGTGCTTTGATTTATCAACCATATAGACTTTATATATACAACCCCAACTCCAATGAAGTTGGGACATTGTGTTAAACATAAATAAAAACAGAATACAATGATTTGCAAATCATGTTCACCCAACATTTAATGGAATACACTACAAAGACAAGATATTTAATGGTCAAACTGATCAAATTTATTGTTTTTAGCAAATAATCATTCACTTAGAATTTTATGGCTGCAACACGCTCCAAAAAAGCTGGGACAGGTGGCAAAAAATACTGAGAAAGTTGGGGAATGCTCATCAAAAACCTGTTAGGAACATCCCACAGGTGAACAGGCTAATTGGGAACAGGTGGGTGCCATGAATGGGAGTGAATTGCACCTACAAAGCCCTATGGGGGGCACAATTCAGTGCAAACTGTAGGCCGGTCCCAAGCCCGGATAAATGCAGAGGGTTGCGTCAGGAAGGGCATCCGGCTTAAAACCTTGCCAAACAAATATGAGCGTTCATCCAAAGAATTCCATACCGGATCGGTCGTGGCCCCGGGTTAACAACGTCCGCCACCGGCGCCGTCAACCTGCAGGGCGCTGTTGGAAATTCAGCTACTGTGGGTCGAAGTCGAAGAAGAAGAAGAAGAGGTGGAAAGCGGGTTCTTCGGCAGAAAAAGAAGAGGAAAACACAGAGCCTAGAACTGAATGTGGGGACTTTGAATGTTGGGACTATGACAGGAAAATCCCGGGAGTTGGTTGACATGATGATTAGGAGAAAGGTTGATATATTGTGTGTCCAGGAGACCAGGTGGAAAGGCAGTAAGGCTAGAAGTTTAGGGGCAGGGTTTAAATTATTTTACCATGGTGTAGATGGGAAGAGAAATGGAGTCGGGGTTATTTTAAAAGAAGAGTTGGCTAAGAATGTCTTGGAGGTGAAAAGAGTATCAGATCGAGTGATGAGGCTGAAATTTGAAATTGAGGGTGTTATGTGTAATGTGATTAGTGGCTATGCCCCACAGGTAGGATGTGACCTAGAGGTGAAAGAGAAATTCTGGAAGGAGCTAGATGATGTAGTTCTGAGCATCCCAGACAGAGAGAGAGTCGTAATTGGTGCAGATTGTAATGGACATGTTGGTGAAGGTAATAAGGGTGATGAAGAAGTGATGGGTAAGTATGGTATCCAGGAAAGGAACTTGGAGGGACAGATGGTGGTAGACTTTGCAACAAGGATGCAAATGGCTGTAGTGAACACTTTTTTCCAGAAGAGGCACGAACATAGGGTGACCTACAAGAGCGGAGGTAGAAGCACACAGGTGGATTACATCTTGTGCAGACGATGTAATCTGAAGGAGGTTACCAACTGTAAGGTAGTGGTAGGGGAGAGTGTGGCTAGACAGCACAGGATGGTGGTGTGTAAAATGACTCTGGTGGTGGGGAGGAAGATTAGGAAGACAAAGGCAGAGCAGAGAACCATGTGGTGAAAGCTGAGACAGGACGAGTGTTGTGCAGCTTTTCGGGAAGAGGTGATACAGGCTCTCGGTGGACGGGAAGAGCTTCCAGAAGACTGGACCACTGCAGCCAAGGTGATCAGAGAAGCAGGCAGGAGAGTACTTGGTGTATCTTCTGGCAGGAAAGGAGAGAAGGAGACTTGGTGGTGGAACCTCACAGTACAGGAAATCATACAAGGAAAACGGTTAGCTAAGAAGAAGTGGGACACTGAGAGGACCGAGGAGAGGCGAAAGGAATACATTGAGATGCGACACAGGGCAAAGGTAGAGGTGGCAAAGGCAAAACAAGAGGCATATGATACATGTATGGCAGGTTGGACACTAAAGAAGGAGAAAAGGATCTATACAGGCTGGCCAGACAGAGGGATAGAGATGGGAAGGATGTGCAGCAGGTTAGGGTGATTAAGGATAGAGATGGAAATATGTTGACTGGTGCCAGCAGTGTGCTAGGTAGATGGAAAGAATACTTCGAGGAGTTGATGAATGAGGAAAATGATAGAGAAGGGAGAGTAGAAGAGGCAAGTGTGGTGGACCAGGAAGTGGCAATGATTAGTAAGGGGGAAGTTAGAAAGGCATTAAAGAGAATGAAAAATGGAAAGGCAGTTGGTCCTGATGACATTCCTGTGGAGGTATGGAAGCATCTAGGAGAGGTGGCTGTGGAGTTTTTGACCAGCTTGTTCAATAGAATTCTAGTGCGTGAGAAGATGCCTGAGGAATGGAGGAAAAGTGTACTGGTGCCCATGTTTAAAACAAAGGTGATGTGCAGAGCTGTGGGAACTATAGAGGAATAAAGTTGATGAGCCACACAATGAAGTTATGGGAAAGAGTAGTGGAGGCTAGACTCAGGACAGAAGTGAGTATTTGCGAGCAACAGTATGGTTTCATGCCTAGAAAGAGTACCACAAATGCATTATTTGCCTTGAGGATGTTGATGGAAAAGTACAGAGATGGTCAGAAGGAGCTACATTGTATTTTTGTAGATCTAGAGAAAGCCTATGACAGAGTACCCGGAGAGGAACTGTGGTACTGCATGCGGAAGTCTGGAGTGGCAGAGAAGTATGTTAGAATAATACAGGACATGTACAAGGGCAGCAGAACAGCGGTGAGGTGTGCTGTAAGTGTGACAGACGAATTTAAGGTGGAGGTGGGACTGCATCAGGGATCAGCCCTGAGCCCCTTCCTTTTTGCAGTGGTGATGGATAGGCTGACAGATGAGGTTAGACTGGAATCCCCGTGGACCATGATGTTTGCAGATGACATTGTGATCTGCAGTGAAAGCAGGGAGCAGCTGGAGGAACAGTTAGAAAGATGGAGGCATGCACTGGAAAGAAGAGGAATGAAGATTAGCCGAAGTAAAACAGAATATATGTGCATGAATGAGAGGGGTGGTGGGGGAAGAATGAGGCTACAGGGAGAAGAGATGGCAAAGGTAGAGGACTTTAAATACTTGGGGTCAACCGTCCAGAGCAATGGTGAGTGTGGTCAGGAAGTGAAGAAACGGGTCCAAGCAGGTTGGAACGGGTGGAGGAAGGTGTCAGGTGTGTTATGTGACAGAAGAGTCTCTGCTAGGATGAAGGGCAAAGTTTATAAAACAGTGGTGAGGCCAGCCATGATGTATGGATTAGAGACAGTGGCACTGAAGAGAAAACAGGAAGCAGAGCTGGAGGTGGCAGAAATGAAGATGTTGAGGTTCGCTCTCGGAGTGACCAGGTTGGATAAAATTAGAAATGAGCTCATCAGAGGGACAGCCAAGGTTCGATGTTTTGGAGACAAATTTAGAAAGAGCAGACTTCAATGGTTTGGACACGTCCAGAGGAGAGAGAGTGAGTATAGTGGTAGAAGGATGATGAGGATGGAGCTGCCAGGCAAGAGAGCTAGAGGAAGACCAAAGAGAAGGTTGATGGATGTCGTGAGGGAAGACATGATGGCAGTTGGTGTTCGAGAGGAGGATGCAGGAGATAGGCTCTCATGGAAAGGATGACGCGCTGTGGCGACCCCTAACGGGACAAGCCGAAAGGAAAAGAAGAAGAAGAAGATGTAACACAGTGGTAAACATGACCCTGTCCCAGCTTTTTTGGAACGTGTTGCAGCCATAAAATTCGAAGTTAATGATTATTTGCTAAAAACAATCAAGTTTATCAGTTTGAACATTAAATATCTTGTCTATGTAGTGTATTCAATTAAATATACGTTGAACATGATTTGCAAATCATTGTATTCTGTCCAACTTCATTGGAACTGGGGTTGTGTATATATATATATATATATATATATATATATACACATACACACACACACACACACATATATATGGTTGTTTGTTTGTATGTGCCCTGCGATTGGCTGGCAACCAGTTCAGGGTGTACACCGCCTCCTGCCCAATGATAGATGGGATAGGCTCCAGCACACCCACGACCCTAGTGAGGAGAAGCGGCTCAGAAAATGGATGGATGGATGGATTTATTTATTTATTTATTTATTTATTTATTTATTTATTTATTTATTTTTATTTTTATTTTTATTTTTATTTTTATTTTTATTTTTATTTTTATTTTTTTAAAGTACAGTATCTGTAGGAAGAGACCTCTTGGCTGTGTGTCTAGCGCGTTTACCACGAGTCCATCATGTTGGAAATGATGAATAATGTGCAATATTACTTCTTACAAGCATAAAATCTGTAAACTAAATAGTATCAGCACAACAGGTGGAATACTCTATATAATAAAAAAACATTCAAATTTAGAGTTTGAGAAAACTTGATCCCTAGAAGACAGTGTGTGTGGCTTCCTCACCTTCAGTTATTTGGATGAAAACTTCATACATAATTCACATAAAAAGATTACAGTGGAATATTATGTACCAGCTGGTCTAATTCCAACCTGGCTGTGTGTTTTATCAATGTTTGTTGTTTGTTTGTTGTTTTCTGTTTAGATTTGTTATATTTTTTATAACAAGTTTACAAACAGCATGGTGGTCTAGTCCACATTCAGGAGAGAAGCCTTTTCTCTCCTGACAAACCAGCCCTACGTTGTCAGAAGGATTTTCTCCAAACGTGACGTACCAATGCATTTAAAACCAACAAACACCCTCAGAAAAAAGCTGGTTGAACCCAGGGACAAAACCTTGAGAATCAAACTCAGCCATGTTGGCAGTGCAATGAAGTGAGGACCGTAAAGACCTTTGAATCAGAGACGAAGTAACCGCTTCACAGATGCATTGGGCAGAATTGACAGGAGGCATCTTCAGGTCCAGAATCGGAATTGTAGGTTAGGTTTTTAAGAAGTTGATTGCAAGAGGGAAGAAGCTGTTGGAATGTCTGCTAGTTCTAGTTTGCATTGATCCGTAGCGCCTACCTGAGGGAAGGAGCTGGAAGAGCCGGTGACCGGGAAGTGGAGGGTCGGAGAGGATTTTGCATGCTCTTGTCTTAGTTCTGGCAGCATGCAAGTCCTCAAGGGTGGGTAGGGGGGTACCGACAATTCTTTTCGCCAGTTTTGATTGTCCGTTGCGGTCGGAGTTTGTCCTTTTTTGTAGCAGCACCAAACCACACTGTGATAGAAGAACACGGGACTGATTCGATTACCGCTGTGGAGAACTGCCTCAGCAACTCCTGTGGCAGGCTGCACTTTCTCAGAAGTCGCAGGAAGTACATCCTGTGCTGGGCCTTTTTGAGGACGGAGTTGATGTTGATCGCCCACTTCACATCCTGAGAGACTGTAATTCCCAGGAATTTGAAGGTCTCGACGATTGACACAAGGCAGCTGGACACCTTGAGGGGCAGCTGTGGCGAAGGATGCCTCCTGAATTCCACGATCATCTCTACAGTCTGTGACGCTCTTGAGGTGGTCCAGCACAAGATGTTCAAAGGACTTCATGACCACAGATGTCAAGGCGACAGGCCTGTAGTCACTTAGACCTGAGATTTCAGATTTCTTGGGGACTGGAATGATGGTGGAGCGTTTGAAACGGGATGGTACTTCGCACAGTTCTAAAGATCTATTGAAGATGGACATAAATAGGAATGTACATTTTCGGACATAAAATAATGTAACACTTTTGGCCAGGAGATTGATGTCTTCATCATCCGACATCGACACAGCAAGCCAAAGTCCTGTCACACATTGTCACCTATAGAAATGCTTTCTGATCTTTAGGAAGTGTATTGGGACATCTTTGAGCAGTAGTGTCAAACTTATTTTTGTTGCAGGCCACATTGTTTGCATGGTTTCCCTCAGAGGGCCGTTACGACAATGAATGTTTTATCGCCTGATTATAGTATTATACATATACAACAAAATGATGGATTACTAGTTTTAAAATCAGAAGTCAAGGACAATAGTTTGGTCAACCATTGTTCAAGTTACATTAAAAGGGGTTTGGTAACAAAATAAATGCTTGCAATATCGCAATGTTATTATTTCAGAGCAAGCGCATCATTACATTTACTTAAAACTTGACAGAAAATAATAATAATAATAGTTAATCATGTCCATATAGTTTTCTATTGTTACTGAAGCCTATAAACGTGTGTTTTTCGACACCGAAAACACTGCTTGCAGTCAGATTTGCTCTGTAACAACCACGGGGAACCTTTTCATCTATCCATCCATCCATTTTCAACACCGCTTATCTTGGTTAGGGTCGCAGGCCACTGGAGCCTATCCCAGCTGACTTCGGGCGAAAGGCAGACGACACCCTGAACTGGTCTCCAATCAGTCGCAGGGCACGGGGAACCTTTTCATCTTTGTCAAAACTTTGAATAAACACTACCGTAACGTAGATTATCTTAATAAAAACGTCACCTAAAGAAACACTTTCTGATCTATAGATCTATTGGGACACCTTAGAGGCATTTGTGGTGTAATGAATACAAAATGTATCTGACGAAAGCTGTGTAATAATGCGGAAATTAATCTGCATAGCACTTCCTCATATGGGATGCTTGATTTTGCTAACATGGATTAAATTAGAATTATCGGGCCAATTGTTCTGATCTTTTCAGAAGTGTACGTGGGCATAAATAGGGATGTACAACAATTACACCCCAGAACACATAAAAGTTCAATGAGGAAATATTCGTGCCTTCTGCCAGCTACAGTACGTGTCAGACTGTGTCAGGCTGACGTGTGCAAAATGTGGGTGGGGCAAAATCTGGCTGGAACTAAAATATTTCATCAGAAAACAAGCCTAAAATGACTACAATTTGGGGGGATTTTTTTTTTTTTTTTGCAGACATAATTCCAAGTCCAGAATTTTGGAATAAATGCCAGTGTTCTCACCATTGTAGCGTATATTGGTTGGATATAAACGTAATTTGTCACGTACGTGGTTAGGGCGAAGGCGAGTAACGCAAGGCAAGAACATGGTGGACCCAATTGCAGGGAAGCAGGGAGGCAAGGCAGGAGTGCGGGAGTCTAAAAATAATAATATTTAATCTTCAAAAAGGGAAAACTGAACGAAGTCCCACAACAGATACCAATCAAATCAAAGTAACAAAGAAACACTCGAATATGTAAAACTGGAAACAAACTAAGACCTGTGAGTAAGACGTGGAATAGAAAGGGAAAATGACACCTGACAATGACATACCACAATGATAAAGACAACTGGCTACTATGACATGGCAAAGACATGTGACAACGACAATGAACTGACAAGAACTGAAAGAAACCAGGGAACTAAATACAAACAAATTGACGAGACAACGAGGAACACCTGGACAAGACACGAGTGGCTGGAGTGAGCTGATTGGTCGACACAAAGTAGACGAGAACAGGTGGACACAACAACCTAATGAGCACACGACAAACATGGAACACAGGAAAACATGGAACAAAACTAAACACAACCCAAACCAAAACACAGACCATGACATAATTAAAAGAAAGAGAAAAGAATAAGCTGGAAACGACGCCTGTTTTACTTCCGGTTTAGCATAATTTTAAGTTTAATCGTTAAAAATCAAACTATTTTATCTCGTATAGGGGCACCACGTCACTTTTTATATGTATAAAATTTAGGGAAAGTGGCGAGAAACCTTTTTATCAGTCTCGTAATCTGAAGGTTGCTACATTTTATGATTTTTTTAGTTCTAGATGACAGAGGCTTACTTAAACTCAGAACACACACAAAATACGAACTAAAGAAAGAAAATAACACTAATAATGGCAAAAAGGAGGAAGATAGGCGTACAAAAAGGGAAATAGAACATCATTTGTTGGACTAAAGTGGGAAACGCGAGCGTTTAACGCGTCCATTCCGGATGAGAGAGAGAGAGAGAGAGAGAGAGAGAGAGAGAGAGGACAAAGTTGAGATTTTGTCTGAAGCTAGTATCCATCCATCCATTTTCTGAGCCGCTTATCCTCACAAGGGTCGCGGGACTGAAGCTAGTAATTTCTTCCAAATTATTAAGCACTAATATTGTACAGTCTGGCAAGCACTTGCCGTGTCGACTCATGGCCGTACATCAGCTGGCCTCTGGGAGTGGTCTGTCTCTGGATGCGTCTCAGGAAGCATCACCAAGGCCCGCGGTTACCGAGCCATGTGCCCAAACAAAGAAAGGGCAAATGGGGAAGGGTTGGCCAAGGCCAGCCGTGGCTGGGGAGCTGCCACCAAGACCACCAGGAGAGGAAGAACAAACGAGAGAGAAAAACACAAGAGTTAAGAGTTAAGAGTCAAGAGGGACGGAGAAGACCACACCCATCAGCTTGAATCTTGTCTACAAATTTGATAAAATGGGTTTAAAATCATATATCAATATAAAATAACCTCAACTTGGTACTCTCTTTACCTCAAGCATATCGGACAAACTGTTTATACTTTATTTTTGGCAAATCAACTGCTTCTGGTTCAAATCACATTTCATGATGCTTGGAGTCAAAGCAAGACAAACAATTCTCAAAATCTCGCAATTGCACTTGTAAAGATGACACACTGACACAGACATCAAGGCATACATTTGGAAAATTTCTGCAAAGTTTGTGAAATATCAAAACAGACATTTATCCTTGGTTCAACATCAAATGAGCATCCCCCCAGATCAACTTTTCAGTTCCTCTCGACGCCAGCGGGTGTTGCCTTGTCCCAGCAATTGTTCCTATTCATAGACAGGTGATCCGGTGGAAACATCTGGGGGCCTTTGATGCTTGGGAGTTCAGACTTTGAGGGTAGATGTTAATTAATTTAGGGTCCACGAGGCGTCTTGTTGGGGCAGTCTAACAGCAGGACTGGGGGGGGGGGGGGGGGTTCTAGCAACTGGGTCAGAGTCACTACACCATTAACTAGGTCCTTTAACAACACTGCCAAATTTGAACGATTAAAAAAATCGTCAAGTATATATAGCTTCAAAATCTTAAAAAAAAAAAAAAAAAAAAAAACAAGCTGATCTCTCCCTTCTGGAACGCTGTGAGTGTGTTTGCTGAATGCAGTGAAACCACGCCCCACTCAACTGTCAATCAAATACCAATATATCTACTATCTTTCATGTACCTGCACATCCCTACATGTTTAAGTCGCGAAAATATATCCGTTAAAGCCTCTGGTGGCTGGAATATATCCCACTGAGTCCTCAAGAGGCACTAGCCACCAGCTAGCTCCCACGCTAATAGGCTCTCCTGTTCACCCAAGTGTGCTTCAGCTTGAGGTCACGAACTGATAGTCAAACATTCTCCTCCAGGATTTTCTAATAAAGAGCAGAATTCATGATTCCATCAATCAGAGCAAATCATCCAGGTCCGGAAATAGAAAAGCAGCCCCAGACCATCACCCTAACACCGCCATGTTTGACTGTTGGTTTGATGTTTCTTTTTCTGAAATGCGGTGTTACATTTACGTCAGATGTAACAAGACACACCTACAAAAAAGTCCAACTTTCGTGTCGTCAGTCCATAAAATATTTTCCCCAAAGTTTTTTTAAGACAAGCCTTTATGTTCCTTTTGGTCAGCAGAGGTTTTCGCTGCCACGGGTGCCATTTTTGCGCAGTCTCTTCCTTATTGTTGAGTCATGAACACTGACCTTTGTGGCAGGGGAGGCCTGCAGTTCTTTAGATGTTGTCCTGGGTTCCTTTGTGACCTCTTGGATAAGTCATTGCTGTGCTCTTGAGGTAATCTTTGAAGGCCGGGCACTCCTGGGAAGGTTCCCCACTGTTCCATGTTTTCTCCATTTGAGGATAATGGCTCTCACCATGGTACGCTGGAATCCTGAAGCTTTAGAAATTGATTTTTAACCATTTCCAAACTGACAGCTGTCAATTACTTTATATCTTATCTTTTTGGGAATTTCTTTGGATCGTGGCATTTTGTTGGAGATTTTTTAGATCTTTTTCCTGACTTCATTTTGTCAGACAGGATATTTTTAAAGTGATTTCTTGACTGAACAGGTATGGAAGTAATTAAACTTGGGTGTGGTCTGTGAAAATAAACTCAGCTTTCAAAAACATTTTTATTAGCCACAGTTAAGTCATGATTTAACAAGGGGAGGAGAATACTTTTTCACACAGGGCCAGGTGGCTGTGAACTGTTTTTTTCCCCCCTTAATAAATAAAATCACCATTTACTTAGGTTATCTTTGTCTGATATTTACTTTTCTTTAAGAGTTTAAATTGAAGAGGGCAAATACTTTTTCACGACACGGCAACATATTACAGTAGCCTCAATTACACAAACTACTTAACACTTGGGAATTTAATCAGAATCATCTTTATTTGCCAAGTATGTCCAAAAAACACACAATGAATTTGTCTCCGGTAGTTCGAGACGCTCCAGTACGACAACAGACAATAACAATTGACAGAGAATACTTTTGAGACATAAAGACATTGACAAAAAACAGTCACTGAGCAATAAAGGGTTGCTAGTTATCTAGTAATGCAGGTAAACATTTTTTGCTGACAATCGTGCAAAAGGTTGCAGAGTCCTCTAGGACTTAGAGCAGTTTGAAAGACTAATATTGCAATAGTCCAGTGCAATAGCCATTGTGCAAAGGGCGCAGAGACTTGAAGCGAGTCGTGCGATAATATGGGACAATGTTGATTGTGCAAATATTGCAGATACTCCTCAATCAGTGTGCAAATGGAGCAGATGCTACTCTGGCATGAGTGGCCAGTATTGGTCAACAACAGATATGCAAATAGTGCAGCGTGGCGAGACTACTACAGTGAGTGGACGAGTAATGTATAATTGGCCCCACAGAAATGTGACAACAAACTCAAGTCAAAAAATTGCCAGCATGTTGCAATGGAATTGTAGGTTAGGTGTTGAAGAAGTTGATTCCAAGAGGGAAGAAGCTTTTGGAATGTCTGCTAGTTCTAGTTTGCATTGATCGGTAGCGCCTACCTGAGGGAAGGAGCTGGAAGAGCTGGTGGCGGGTCCGAGAGGATTTTGCACGCTCTTGTTCTCACAGCGTGCAAGTCCTCAAGGGTGGGTAGGGGGGTACCGACAATCCTTTCAGCAGTTTTGATTGTCCGTTGCAGTCGGACTTTGTCCTTTTTTGTAGCAGCACCAAACCAGACTATGATGGAAGAACACAGGACTAATTCGATGACCGCTGTGTAGAACTGCCTCAGCAGTTCCCGTGGCAGGTCATGCTTTCTCAGAATCCGCAGGAAGTACATCCGCTGCTGGGCCTTTTTGAGGACGGAGTTGATGTTGGTCGCCCACTTCAGGTCCTGAGAGACTGTAATTCCCAAGAACTTGAAGGTCTCGACAGTTGACACAAGGCAGCTGGACAGCGTGAGGGCCAGCTGTGGCGAAGGATGCCTCCTGAAGTCCACGATCATCTCTACAGTCTTGAGCATGTTCAGCTCCAGGTTGTGTCGGCCGCACCACAGCTCCAGCCGCTCCACTTCCTGTCAATATGCAGACTCGTCACCGTCCTTGATGAGGCCGATGACAGTGGTGTCATCTGCAAACTTCAGGAGTTTGACAGCCGGGTGCGCTGAGGTGCAGTCATTCGTGTAGAGAGAGAAGAGCAGCAGAGAGAGGACATAACCTTGGGGCGCCCCAGTGCTGATGCTGCGTGTGGATGAGGTGGGCTCCCCCAGCCTCACCTGCTGTGTCCTGCCCATCAGAAAGCTGTAAATCCACTGGCAGATGGCAGGTGAGACGCTGAGCTGGAGAAGCTTGGATGAAAGGAGTTCAGGGATGATGGTGTTGACCGCTGAGCTGAAGTCCATGAACAGGATCCTCGCATATGTCCCTGCACTGTTGAGGTGTTCTAGGATGAAGTGCAGTCCCATGTTGACTGCATCAGCCGCATACCTGTTCGCTCGGTAGGCAAACTGCAGGGGTCCAGCAGGGGACCCATGACGCTCTTGGGGTGTTCCAGCACGAAACGTTCAAAGGACTTCATGACCACAGATGTCAAGGCGACAGGCCTGTAGTCATTTAGACCCGAGATTGTAAGTTTCTTGGGGACTGGAATGATGGTGGAGCGTTTGAAACAGGATGGTACCTCGCACAGTTCCAGAGATCTATTGAATATCTGTGTGAAGACTGGAGCGAGCTGGTCTGCGCAGACTTTGAGGCAGGATGGGGACGCATTGTCTGGGCCTGCCGCTTTGTTAATGTCTTGTTGTTTGAAGATGCGTCTCACATCCTGTTCGCGGATGGTTAACACAGAAGTGGGTGAAGTGATTGTGGTCGGTGGTGCAGCTGGGTTGGTGTGGGGTGTGTAAGTGTCCTTTTCAAATCTGCAGTAGAAGGTGTTCAAGTCGTTGGCTAGTGTGCTATTGTTCTCAGCTTGTGGGGATTGTCGGTTGTAATTAGTCAGCGACTGGAATGCATGCCAGACTGATTTAGAGTCGTTAGCGCTAAACTGTTTTTCCAACTTTGCTGCATAGTTCCTCTTTGCAATGTTAATTTCTTTAGTCAGCTGGTTTCTAGCTCGATTCTACAGGGCCCTGTCCCCGCTCTGATATGCGTCCTCCTTGGCTTGGCGAAGCTGCTTAAGTTTGGCAGTGAACCATGGCTTGTTGTTGTTGAATGTACGAAATGACTTTGTTGGTACACACACATCTTCACAGAAACTTATATAGGATGTGACAGTGTCCGTATATTCATCCAGGCTGCCAGCTGAATTTTCAAAGACACTCCAGTCTGTGCAGTCTAAACGCTTTGAAGTTCCATCTTTGCTTCATTTATCCACTTTTTCACTGTTTTCACCATAGGCTTCGCGCATTTAAGTTCTTGCCTATATGTTGGTATTAAATGAAAAATTATGAATTAAGCAGTGACCAGACGAGACCAGGGCTGCACAAGGTATAGCACGGTATGCGTTTTTTAGCGTAGTATAGCAGTGGTCTAAAATATTATTTCCTCTGGTAGGACAGTCGATATGCTGCTTGTATTTAGGGAGTTCGTGGTTGAGTTTAGCTTTGTTAAAGTCCCAGAGAATAATGAGGGGTGTGTCCGGATGTTTTTTTTTCAATTTCGTTGACTTGTTCGGCGAGCATTAGCAGTGCGGCGTTCGTGTTAGCTTGAGGCAGAATATAGGCATCAGCGAGAATGAATGATGCGAACTCACGCGGCGAGTAGAATGGCTTACAATTCAAAACCAGCGACTCCAAATGAGGGCTGCAGTTTGTGCTGAGCTCCGTGACGTCCGTACATCATTTTTCGTTGATATAGAAGCATATCCCGCCGCCTTTTGTTTTCCCCGATAATTCCGTGATGCGGTCTGCTAGGTGAAGATGAAAACCCTGAATCAGAATCAGAATCAGAATCAGAATCATCTTTATTTGCCAAGTATGTCCAAAACACACAAGGAATTTGTCTCCGGTAGTTGGAGCCGCTCTAGTACAACAGACAGTCAATTTACAGAACACTTTGGAGACAAAGACATTGACAAAAAACAACAACAAACAACAATTGTGCAAAAAGATGCAGAGTCCTCAGTTCGAATGGCTAATATCGCAATAGTCCGGTGCAATGACCATTGTGCAAAGGGCACTGAGACTTCAAGGAGTGTATGCGGTTTAAAGTGACGAGTAGTGCGATAATCTGGGACAATGGTTGTGCAAATGTTACAGATACTCCTCAATCAGTGTGCAAATGGAGCAGATGCTACTCTGGCATGAGTGGCCACTATATGCAAATAGTGCAGCACGGCGAGACAACTACAGTGAGTGCACGAGTAATACATAATACAGAAATGTGACAACGAACTCAAGTCAAAAAATTGCCAGCTTGTTTTAATGGAATTGTAAGTTAGCTGTTTAAGAAGTTGATTGCAAGAGGGAAGAAGCTGTTGGAATGTCTACTAGTTCTACTTTGCATTGATCGGTAGCGCCTACCTGAGGGAAGGAGCTGGAAGAGCTGGTGACCGGGGTGGGGAGGCTCCGAGAGGATTTTGCACGCCCTTTTCTTAGTTCTGGCAGCGTGCAAGTCCTCAAGGGTGGGTAGGGGGGTACCAACAATCCTTTCAGCAGTTTTGATTGTCCGTTGCAGTCGGAGTTTGTCCTTTTTTGTAGCAGCACCAAACCAGACTGTGATGGAAGAACACAGGACTGATTCGATGACCGCTGTGTAGAACTGTCTCAGCAGCTCCGGTGGCAGGCCATGCTTTCTCAGAAGCCGCAGGAAGTACATCCTCTGCTGGGCCTTTTTGAGGACGGAGTTGATGTTGGTCACCCACTTCAGGTCCTGGGAGATTGTAATTCCCAGGAACTTGAAGGTCTCGACGGTTGACACAAGGCTGCTGGACAATGTGAGGGGCAGCTGTGGCGAAGGATGCCTCCTGAAGTCCAAGATCATCGCTACAGTCTTGAGCGTGTTCAGCTCCAGGTTGTGTCGGCCGCACCACAGCTCCAGCCGCTCCGCTTCCTGTCGATATGCAGACTCGTCACCGTCCTTGATGAGGCCGATGACAGTGGTGTCATCTGCAAACTTCAGGAGTTTGACAGTCGGGTTCGCTGAGGTGCAGTCGTTCATGTAGAGAGAGAAGAGCAGCGGAGAGAGGACACAACCTTGGGGCGCCCCAGTGCTGATGCTGCGTTTGGATGAGGTGGCCTCCCCCAGCCTGACCTGCTGTGTCCTGCCCGTCAGAAAGCTGTAAATCCACTGGCAGATGGCAGGTGAGACGCTGAGGTGGAGAAGCTTGGATGAAAGGAGTTCAGGGATGATGGTGTTGAACGCTGAGCTGAAGTCCACGAACAGGATCCTCGCGTAGGTCCCTGCACTGTCGAGGTGTTCTAGGATGAAGTGCAGTGCCATGTTGACTGCATCATCCGCAGATCTGTTCGCTTGGTAGGCAAACTGCAGGGGGTCCAGCAGGGGACCTGTGACACTCTTGAGGTGGTCCAGCACAAGACGTTCAAAGGACTTCATGACCACAGATGTCAAAGCGAGAGGCCTGTAGTCATTCAGACCCGAGATTGCAGGTTTCTTGGGGACTGGGATGATGGTGGAGCGTTTGAAACAGGATGGAACTTCACACATTTCCAGTGATCTGTTGAAGATCTGAGTGAAGAGGCAGGATGGTGGTCCGGGCCTGCCGCTTTGTTAATCTTTTGTTGTTTGAAGATGCGTCTCACATCCTGTTCATGGATGGTTAACGCAGAGGTCAGAGGTGTGATTGTGGTCGCGGGTGCGGCCGGGTTGGTGTGTGGTGTGAAACTGTCCTTTTCAAATCTGCAGTAGAAGGTATTCAAGTCGTTGGCTAGTGTGCTATTGTTCTCAGCTTGGGGGGATCGTCGCTTGTAATTAGTCAGCGACTGGAATGCATGCCAGACTGATTTAGAGTCGTTTGCGCTAAACTGTTTTTCCAACTTTGCTGTATAGATCCTCTTTGCAATGTTAATTTCTTTGGTCAGCTGGTTTCTAGCTCGATTATACAGGGCCCTGTCCCCGCTCTGATATGCGTCCTCCTTAGCTTGGCGAAGCTGCTTAAGTTTAGCAGTGAACCACGGCTTATTGTTGTTGAATGTGCGAAATGATTTTGTTGGTACACAAACCTCTTCACAGAAACTGACATAGGATGTCACAGTGTCCGTATATTCATCCAGGCTGCCAGCTGAATTTTCAAAGACACTCCAGTCTGTGCAGTCTAAGCAGCTTTGAAGTTCCATCTTGGCTTCATTTGTCCACTTTTTGACTGTTTTCACTGTAGGCTTCGCACATTTAAGTTCTTGCCTGTACGTCGGTATTAAGTGAATTAAGCAGTGATCAGACGAGCCCAAGGCTGCACAAGGTATAGCACAGTATGCGTTTTTTACCGTGGTGTAGCAGTGGTCTAAAGTATTATTTTCCCTGGTAGGACAGTCGATGTGCTGCTTGTATTTAGGGAGTTCGTGGTTAAGTTTAGCTTTGTTAAAGTCCCCGAGAATAATGAGGGGTGAGTCGGGGTGTTTTTTTTCAATTTCGTTGACTTGATCGGCGAGCGTTAGCAATGCGGCGTTCGTGTTAGCTTGAGGCGGAATATAGACGCCAGCGAGAATGAATGATGCAAACTCACGTGGGGAGTAGAATGGTTTACAGTTTAAGAATAGCGACTCCATATGCGGGCTGCAGTGTGTGCTGAGCACCGTGACGTCCGTACACCATTTTTCGTTGATATAGAGGCATATCCCGCCGCCCTTTGTTTTCCCCGATGATTCCATGTCGCGGTCCGCTCGATGAATGTGGAAACCGGGAAGCATAACGGTGCCATCGGGTACAGCGTCGCCGAGCCAGGTCTCCGTGAAGCACATGGCCGCGGAACGTCCGAAGTCTTTACTGGTCTTTAACAGAAGATGAAGCTCGTCCATTTTGTTGGGTAGGGAGCGTACATTCGCGAGGTGGATCGACGGGAACGCCAATCTGTGTCCTCTCTTGCGGAGTTTCACCTGAATGCCGGCTCGCTTCCCTCTGTGGCGGCGCTTCCGTCTCCATGCGCCGAAAACCGCGGACGCCGCTCCGGTGAGTAACTCGAGGAAAAAACTGAGCGGATATTCGAAAGTTGGTGACAGAAAGTCCGGAGTAGACTCCTTGATGGTTAGCAGGTCTCCCCTTGTGTAAGTGAAGCATGATGGCGCCATCGGGTACAGCCTCACAAAGCCAAGTCTCCGTAAAGCAGATGGCGGCGGAACGTCCGAAGTCTTTACTGGTCTTTATCAGAAGATGAAGCTCGTCCATTTTGTTGGGTAGGTAGCGTACATTCGGGAGGTGGATGGACGGAAACATCAATCTGTATCTTTTCTTGCGGAGTTTTACCTGGATGCCGGCTCGTTTTCCTCTGTGGCGTCCCCTCTGTTTCCATGCGCCGAGGACCGCGGTCGGTGCTCCAGTGAGTAACTCTGGGAAAAAACTGAGCGGATTTACGAAAGTTGGTGAAAGAAAGTCCGGAGTAGCCTCCTTTATGGTTAGCAAGTCTCCCCTTGTGTAAGTGAGTCGTGTAATGTCTCCAAAGACGAACAAAAAACACAAAAACAATACTATACTTATTACTGAATACTTAAATAACAACACCCAGCTGTTCTCTAAATTGTGTCATCTGGTGAAGATCAATTGTCAGGGTGTAGGCAGAGCATGCTCAAGCCAACTGCACGATGTAAGGAAGAAATGGGCCAATTATACTAACTCGCAATTGCGCCGGATAGCCATGGATGAAAATGAAGGCCCTCTATTTTATATAGTGGGGCAACTCATGTCAGTTGTCGAAGTGCGTCATCGGGCGGCATTTTAGCCACGTCCCAAAAAGGAGGAAAGCTGAAATAATGACCAAAAAAAGCTTAATGCTATAACTCCACAATTTAAAACTAAATTGTTGTCAGTCTTTGCACGTTTACAGCAAATATCTTCAAACCTGGAAATTGTATTTAGAAACAAATCTCTTATTTCACTTTACAGGATTTTTAAAACTGATCACTTCCTGTTCTGTAATGCTGCATCACCTCTCATTTGTTTAGAATAAATGTTTTCCCCTAAACATATACTGTATATAATCAGTTCAGGGCTTGAGTTTTTGAAATAAAAACATTTATTGGGCAAGCAATGTCTAGCTCACAGTTTAACTTTCAGGAAACCCTGATTGCTGAGACATCTTTTCAAATGGACTTTCACTTGTATAGCGCTTTTCTAACTAAGGTACTTAAAGTGCCTTAACACTGTCTCCTCATTCACCTTCACCATCAGGAGCAACTTGGGGTTCAGTATCTTGCTCGAGGATAATTGGACACTGTCACAGGGGTTGGGGATCGGTTGAGAGACGACCACTCTAACACCTGAGCCATGTCGCCTCCATGCTCTTTCTAGGTCAAAGTTGTTGTCAGATCAAAAAAGGCACCGATAAATCACAAGATGTCATGATGCCAAAGCTGTTTGTTTTGGTAGTGAGGCTGCTGTGCCCCAACTAACCTTCCATTTTTGCTACAATGATGGATTGGTTGTTTGCCTTTGGTATCCTTTGCACTTTTAACACAAGCACGTTGCAGGGACTTCAACTCTGAAGATGTTTTCCAAAATGAGCAAAACGAAGAGAAATGTCAAAATAAATGTCAGAGACAAGGTGACGGAAGAGTGTGCCTTAATTGATGGTCTCTGTGCAGTCATTGCTTCACAAGGACATCACACAGCTGTACAGTGTAAGCAGATAAATTTACTTATTATTATTATCCATCCATCCATCCATTTTCTGAGCCGTTTATCCTCACGAGGGTCGCGAGAGTGCTGGAGCCTCTCCCAGCTCTCTTCGGGCAGGAGACGGGGTACACCCTTAACTGGTTGCCAGCCAATCGCAGGGCACATAAAAACAAACAAGCATTCACACTCACATTACAAACAATTCATACCTACAGGCAATTTAGAGTCTTCAATTAACCTACCATGCATGTTTTTGGGATGTGGGAGGAAACCTGAGTGCCCGGAGAAAACCCACGCAGGCACGGGGAGAACATGCAAACTCCACACAGGCGGGGCCGGGGATTGAACCCCTGTCCTCAGAACTGTGAGGCAGACACTCTAACCAGTCGTGCACCGTGCCGCATTATTATTATTATTATTATTATTATCCATCCATCCATTTTCTGAGCCGCTTCTCCTCACTAGGGTCACGGGCGTGCTGGGGCCTATCCCAGCTGTCATCGGGCAGGAGGCGAGGTACACCCTGAACTGGTTTCCAGCCAATCGCAGGGCACAGAGAAACAAACAACCATTCGCACTCACAGTCATGCCTACGGGCAATTTAGAATCTCCAATTAATGCATGTTTTTGGGATGTGGGAGGAAACCGGAGTGCCCGGAGAAAACCCACGGAGGCACGGGGAGAACATGCAAACTCCACACAGGCGGGGCCGGGGATTGAACCCGGGTCCTCAGAACTGTGAGGCTGACGCTCTAACCATTCGACCACCGTGCCGCCTATTATTATTATTATCCATCCATCCATTTTCTGAGCCGCTTCTCCTCACTAGGGTCGCGGGCGTGCTGGAGCCTATCCCAGCTGTCATCAGGCAGGAGGCGGGGTACACCCTGAACTGGCCAATCGCAGGGCACATAGAAACAAACAACCATTCACACTCACAGTCATGCCTACGGGCAATTTAGAGTCTCCAATTAATGCATGTTTTTTGGGATGTGGGAGGAAACCGGAGTGCCCGGAGAAAACCCACGCAGGCACGGGGAGAACATGCAAACTCCACACAGGCGGGGACGGGGATTGAACCCCGCACCTCAGAACTGTGAGGCTGACGCTCTAACCAGTCGGCCACCGTGCCGCCTATTATTATTATTATTATTATTATTATTATTATTATTATTATTATTATTATTATTATTATTATTATTATTATTATTAAAGTATATTGACTGGATGTTTCATTATACGCTTGTCCTCATTTATTTAAAAAAATATATTTTTTAAGGCAGAGAATTTCATGGAGGGAAACATGCCTCCAGTCAAGCTCCCAGCAGCAATTTTGTCCAGCCCGCGGGATCAATTCGAAGTCAGCATGACATTGGCCCACACAATGGCATCAGCCAAACGTCCACATAATTTCATGAGCAGCGTTTTCTTATTTGTATGAACTATACAGTACTTAGTGTTGGGGTTGTGCCCTGCGATTGGCAGGCGACCAGTTCAGGGTGTACCCCGCCTCTCACCCAAAGATAGCTTGGATAGGCTCCAGATGTGCGCGACCCTTGTGAGGATAAAGCGGTACAGAAATTGACTGGATGGATGGAAGTGTTGGGGTTGTGGGGATACGAGTCTGCCAAGTACTAGTAACTATTACTGCTAATTTTGGAAACTCTGTTTGTAGTCAACTGAATGAACACTCATTGCCGAAGAACGCAAATCTGACTCCAAAGGTGAAAGTGACTGGCGAACGACAACAATGAAAAGAACGCCGGCAGACCTCTTATTTGGTCGGAGAGAATGACGTCTACAGGAATACTTTTCAGATTCTTATAGGGTGAATTTTCAATAACATTATCTCTGTTACGTTAGTATTAATTCTAAGTTTTGACAAAGATGAAAATGTTCCTCGTGGTTGTTACAGCGCAAATCTGACTGCAAAATTTGTTTTCGGTGTCAAAAATTACACATTTATAGGATTCGGACACAATACAAAACGACTGTATATGGACATGATTCACAATTATTATTCTTGTTTTCTGTGAAGTTTGAAGTCAATCTGACGATGTGCTTGCTCTCAGTGTGACCCGGAAAATGAGATGGCTTGAGCGCACGCCGGCGTTTGTTGTTTAAAGGTAGCAAGCTTATTTAGCTTGTCAGAACTACTTACAAACTCAAAATCACTGATCGCAGTTTAAGAAAGTGCTGCTTAACATATGCTAAATTACTTTGGATATTGACTATTTTTGGTGTTATAGGCAAAGTATTTTGGTGAAAATATCAATGACTGTCTCAAGCAGCAGACATCCTCATTAGCTTGTCCTGTTGCTAATATTACTGGGGTCCACATATAGGGTATGGTAGCTCCCTCCCAGAGTGCCTTCCGCTCGGCCTGCGGCCGTAACAATCCCCGGCTCCGCACCAGAAATACCCTACTTTCAAATCGGGTTGGGGCATGTAGCCTGGAGCTGAGACATCCAGCCTGGAGCTGGGACTTCCCAATGGTAACCAGAGGCGGAGCCAGAGGGGAGACCGGGGTAGCACTGGACCCCCCTGAAATCTGATTGGACCCCCAAGGCGCCCCCAAGATGATTGACATATCACGGCACCACACGTCTTCTCGAAAGGAGCCGTTTGCATTTTGAAATCTATGACGCCTTTTGACCGCTAAGTCCTTCCTGTACAGTAGTTGGCGCTATGTACCACAAAGAGTTGTAATCCACGTTTATTAGGAAAAAAAGAATCGACACAGAAGAAGAGGATTGGCCCCACAGGCTACGTCACGATGTCATTCTAAAGTAAGTTTTATGGCGGTGTCCTAATGAGTCATTGTTTAAAATCACTTTTGTGTTCAGATAGGAGATCGTTTTGCTAGAAGCCACGCGTATCAAGCTAAAGTTATCATTAAGTTACATCTCATGTCGGTAAAAATGAAAACTTATCACCCAGCGCAAGCAGTGTTTCAATAAGCAGCCAGTGCAGTGTGCAAGTCTCTCTCGCACGCTGGGACACACAAACACAGGCACATGGAGTTACATCACATGGTGTCTACAGATGACCATTGTCAGCTTCCAACAGCCACTCCACATTAACATTTAATTCAGGTTGCTGCTTATATTTACGTGTTTCTCCAATGATTTTAAAGGAATGAAGCTAGCAGACAATTGGCCAGCTAGCTGTTCCATGCTCTGTTGCCGTCAATGAAATATAGCGTAATGGAGGGTGGTGGCTGAGTGGTTAAGGCGATGGACTGCTAATCCATTGTGTTCTACATGCATGGGTTCGGCTCAAGGAGGGGCAGTAGAACACAACGAGGATGTTGTGTTCTACTGCCCCCGCGACCCAACCCCGGATAAGCGGTAGAAAATGTATGGATGCATGGAGGAGGAAAGGGGATTAGCCTGAACGTTTTGCCCTTTATGTCTCTAAACTGTTGGTATACTGATGTGTTTGTTTAAAAGCTTTAAAACTGAGACCACGACAATGTCAAAAGTGTTGCTGTTGCATTTTTTTCTATGCAGCATCTTATTTCATGCATAATGTACTGCACAACAGGCTAGCTAAAAACACTTTAAGACAACTAGTGGAGTGCTTTCAAAGAAAACGTCAGGAGTTGAGGGCATCAGAAAAGTGCTGTTAAGGAGATTCACAAGTGTAACTTGTTTAAAAACCATAAATACTGTAATTCAAGTGAATTCTGCCTTTTTATTTAAGTATTTTTTCTGTTTTTATTTGATTCAAGAAGTCTGCCTTTTTATTTACTTCATAAAAATTGCGCCTTTTTATTTCATATTTCCTGTTTATCATCTTTGTTTATGTTTCATCTTTTATACATATCAACTGTTTTCAACAGTGCATAAAGGCTTTTGTATTACTGGGCTATTTTAGGTCGGGTGGGCTGCCAACATCGCCGTAGACCCCTAACGCCCGGTCCCCACCCAGGGCGACACGGTTGGGGCGCACTGAGAGCAGTCCGCCCCGGGCAACAGCTGCACCATGGGCAACCAACCCCCTCCCCCCAACACAGATGGGGGAGGGGGAGTGAAGGGCACAGCCAGCATGTGTTCCATGACCCCGGGGAAGCGGCGAGGTCTGGGCAGAGGAGCGCTTGTTGTAGAGTGAGCAGGTCTGGTGGTGGGTGGAATCCCTCCCAGCACCGCGAGCCACCATCATCCCCAGCCTTTCCAGGCCGACCCAAAGCCGGTCGCGGCGCACTGCAGTGTGTGCGGAGAAATCAAATACAGTAAAACAAAACAAAAATATTTTAATTCTCAAGCAGCACCTCTCAGAAGAGTATCAAGTGGATATAATCAAACCAAATAGTAGGCATGTCAAGCTCGCAGCCTTTGGGACAGATGCGCCGTGCCACATCATTTTATGTGGCTGGTAAAAGCAAATCATTTCAGTCAACTTCCATGATTCTTGTTCAAATCTTTACCAAAATTTCACATTGCAATAAATAACGTTGCGATATTGCAAGCATTTTATTTATTTTTTTAATAGTTTCACTGTCATAACGGCCCTCTGAGGGAAACCGCACCAACAATGTGGCCGGCGACAAAAATAAGTTTGACACCCCTGCAAGTCTATTCTATTCCATTCCTGATTCCACGATGAGGGCCCAGTGCCCCTGTCAACAGTGTGTGTCTGCCCCCTGCTGGAGCCAAACACAATATACACACCGGCATAAAATCGTTTTACTTTTACTAATTACTTGTACTGGACCTCTGAAGTCAAACGCCTTTATAGGATGACAGGATACATACATGTAGTATTTTTAACAGTACTGAAGCTG
This sequence comes from Phyllopteryx taeniolatus, assembly GCF_024500385.1. NCBI lineage: Eukaryota > Metazoa > Chordata > Actinopteri > Syngnathiformes > Syngnathidae > Phyllopteryx > Phyllopteryx taeniolatus. The sequence goes on from NW_026903162.1 coordinate 1,228,112, forward strand.
CCTGCGGACAGACACATTCATCCATCCATTTTCGACACCGCTCATCCTCACAAGGGTCGCGGGAGCACTGGAGCCTATCCCCGCTATCATCGGGTAGGAGACGGGGTACACCCTGAACTGGTTGCCAGCCAATCGCAGGGCACATATAGACAAACAATCATTCAAACTCACATTCACACCTACGGACAATTTAGAGTCTTCAATTAAGCTACCATGCATGTTTTTGGAATGTGGGAGAAAACCCACGCAGGGACGGGGAGAACATGCAAATTGGATTTTAATCCGAGTCCTCAGAACTGTGAGGCAGATGTGCTAACCAGTTGACCACCGTGCCGCCATATACATACATTTACTAATTCTAAAACCTATATTCCTTTCGGTCACTCACTCGTCCTATTACTTTTAACTGAGTATTTACGTGTAGCTGAAGCCGTAGGAAGGCGCCGGATAAATTCATTGCTACAAATATCGTCTTTTTATTGTGTATTCCTAGTCTGATGTAATTGAACTTCCACCAGTGTATTTACCTTTTGTTTGATGGTTTGTTGAACTTAGGTACTACTGTGATTTGTCTATTCATATCGTGGTTCTCTCCTTCTGTTGTGTGGTGTCTTTTTTTCTTTATCCTTCTTTTAGTCTTTTGTTTGTACAAACGTTTAAGTTTATGGGGTTTTAAAAAATAAAGTGTTCTGGTTTCCAATACTGTGGTGCCTTAAGATACGAGTTTTTCCAGATATGAGTTGTCGTTTGGCTAAAGTTTGGTTTAACTTGCAAGCGCAAACAGATCTGAGCGCCCTATGGTGGCAGTGAATTTAACTCACTTCACAACAAGCATCAGTTTGGAGAATAGTGAACAATTAATCAAAAAAGAGGCTTCTGGCTCTTTAATGCCCATCTCAGTTAAAGTTTACTGTCCAACCAAACATAAAGTATTTGTGCATTTAAACCAAAAGTTGCCTTAAGAATGGCCCACTAGTTTAATGCGAACATATGATGGAACACACCATATTTAATTCTATTTGGGTGAGTAGTAACTAACAAAAGTATTGGCCCCCTTCTCAAATTTTTATATTTTTGCATCATTCCCCCCACTTTAATGTTTAAGATCATCAAACAAATATCAGGTGAATACAACCCAAGTGAACTTAGAATGTTTTTTTAAAATGGTGATTTCATTTAATAAGGGGAAAAAAACTGTTCAAAGTTACCTGGCCCTGTGTTAAAAAGTAATGGGCCCCTAAACCTAATAACTGGTTGGGACATCCTCAGCAGCAACAACTGAAATGAAGAGTTTTCTATAACTGGCAATGAGTCTTTCACATCGCTGTAGAGATATTTTTGCCCCCTCTTCCTTGCAGAATAGTTTTAATTCAGCCAAAAAGGAGGGGTTTAAAGCATGAACGGCCTTATTGGGTCATGGCGCTGCATTTCAATTGGATTCAAGTCTGGACTTTGACTAGGCCACTCCAAAACCTTAATTTTGTTTTTTTTAAGTCATTCAGAAGTTGACTTACTGGTGTGTTTTGGATTGTCATCCTGCTGCAGAATCCAAGTGTGCTTCAGCTTGAGGTCACAGAAAGTTGTCCAGGTCCTGAAGGAGAAAAACAGCCCAAGACCATCACAATACCACCACCATATTTGACTGTTGGCAGGATGTTCTTTTTTTGAAAGGCTGTGCTACATTTAGCCCTGATGTAACGAGACACACACTTTCCAAAAAGCTCAACTTTTATCTCATTAGTGCATTTAATATTATACCAAAAGTGTTGGGAAACATTCAGATGTTTTTTCTAAAAGTAAAACGAGCCTTTACGTTCTTTTTGGTCAGCAGTGGTTTTCACTTTGGAACTCTGCCATGGATGTCATTTTTGCCCAGTCGCTTCCTTATTCTTGTGTCATGAATACTGACCTTAACTGAGGCAAGAGAGGCCTGCAATTCTTTAGAAGTTGTCCTGAGTTGCTTTGTGCCCTCCTGGATGAATCATTGCTGTTCTCTTGGGGTAATCTTTGTAGGCCGGCCACTCCTTGGAAGCGTCACCACTGTTCCATAATTTCTCCATGTGAGGTTAATGGCTCTCCCTATGGTTCGCTAGAATCCTAATGCTTTAGAAATGGCTTTGTAACCTGACTAATAGATGTCAATTACTTTATTTCTTGACTGTTCTTGAATTTGTTTTGATCGTCTCATTTTGTTGCAGCTTTTTTAGACAGGTTCTGTTTAACTGTTTTTTTGATTGAACATGTCTGGAAGTAATCAGGCTTGGGTATGATCAGTGAAAATTTACCGAAAGTTGTGATTACCCACAATTAATTCATGGTTTAGCAAGGGGGTTAATTACTTTTTCACACAGGGCCAGGTAACTTTGAATAGGTTTCTTTTCTTAATAAATGAAATCTCTGTTTAAAAACAGCTTTTTAAGTTCACTTGGGTTATATTTGTCTGGTGTTTACATTTGTTTGATGATCTGAAACATTAAGGTGGGGAAACTATGCAAAAATATGAGAAGGGGGCCAATACGTTTTCACGGCACTGTGTGTGTGCCAGGCCGACAGATGACCACCAACGGCAATGATTCACTGTGCCAATCAAATCATGTATTTGGAATTAGTACATTCAGAATATAGATTTACATTTCTCGTGCTAAATTTGTGGCATTGGTGTGTTTTATGAACTACTTTGTCTGATGTTACTGAAAAAATGGAAGTGTGAAAAACTCGAACGAACAAACACACAACATTAGACAGCAAGGGTATTACATATTTTACGTGATTCTAAACTATACAAGAGGCCGAGTCCATGTGTCACTGTGTGTGAAAGAATTCATTACTATTATAGTTATCATGTTTAAAGCATATTCACATGTTGTAGAAATTCGCCCACGCAGATTTGTGGACGAGACAAGGAAGCTGTCTGGTTCACACTTACTCAACCTGTCATTTTCACACTTACTCAAGGAGACGTGTAACTATGCTGTCTGTTAGAAACTGTTAGAACAACAGGAAACGATCTCAGCATTTTTCAGGTGCACCTGCGCATTTCGGTAAAGTTCCACTGTGTTGCATCCTGCTTTGCTTCAAATAAACAGCGGACGGGGGCAGCAATTCTTTGACAGTCTTGGTGAGCACTCTCTCAGTGAGTTGCTCTGCTGTCCCTCGCGAGCAGAAAAGGACAATCTTGGTTAGTGTGAGTTCACTTCGATACAGTCCTCAGGCTTGTCTCAGTTGTTTTGAAGAAACTTCTCTGACACTGTGTATGTGGCGGTTACATCAGCCTCCAAAACATGGGGACTGGGGGTGTCCACAAGCAGTTGATTCAGGGATTGTGATGATCTTGAACAAGGTATCAAAGTATTTGCAATCACAATTATTAAGTACTTTTTCTGGTCCTTCACCATAGTCCATTAGTCTTATGATGGCAGACTGAATTGAGTTTCATTTTAATGGGCAGCCGTGGCCCAATGGTTAAGATCATCGCCTGCCACCGTGGGGGACCTAGGTTCAAAACCCCGACTGGACCATCCGCCAACATCCCCCGGACTCACGGCTGTGGTGTCCTTGAGCAAGACACTGATACCCCGAAATGCTCCCCGGGCGCTTCAGCTGCCCCCTGCTCCAGTGTGTTCCACTAACATGTGTATGTGTTCACTGTGATGGGTTAAATGCAGAGAACAAATTTCGTGTGCACGCATGCATGTTCATGACAATAAAAGATGATTGTTGTTGTTGTTGTTCTTGTTCTAATGCACTAATGACGCATTGTTAAGAATGTTTCTGTTTGAAGGGAACTCACTATCTGGGTCAGTTCTGTCTTTTCCAGAACAATGGCAATGATGTCCTCTTCTGGATTGCCCACCTCCACATCATTGCTCATTGGACATGCATTCATCACCTCAGGTAAATTAGGATCCTGGTGAAACATCAGGAAAAAGGGCGTATGTCTAGTAGCTGCCTACATACAAAAAATACACATGTATCCTTGCATCTGAATTAGGTAGAAGTTAACAAAAGATGAGATGACAAAAAGAAAAAGACCCACCTTCAAAGATGTGTTCAGATCGCATACCACTGCAGGTAGCAGGAGGTCGTAATCATTATCTGTCTCAATAAGTACTTCCTCAAACCACACTTAACACGAGGATTTTTTTTTTTCTCCCCATACAAATCAATACAGTTCAAAAATATATTCACAATTGATTTATAAGACATGCAGCTTGTCAAAGAACTGGAAGAAATTAAAAAAATCTTCCACCTGTCTTGCCATGATTCTCAGTAATTATGACCTCTTTGATTTTGAGCTTCTCAAATAAGCACTCATTCAGCTAGAGAAGGTTCCGAAGAAATGTTAAGGAGATGACTTGTGTTATGCAAAAAAAGAATGAATGAAGAAGGACATCAATGTACAATGAAGCATGTCTCACCTGAGTCACAATCTCCATGCATAGGTTAGTGATGATTTTCCTGATGATGCCAAAAGTATAAATTTTTGCCACGATGGCTTCAGCTATTTGGTCTGCACTCTTACAACTCAGGGACTTGGTAGCAACCCTTTTACTGTAGCGGTCAGTCATGGTCACAGGATTCTTTATTCCTCTGCTTGTTTCATACAGCGGCTCAATGACATACAAAAAATCATACGTCAGGACGGTCGTGAGGACCGCCTGTACTGTACAGTGAATCCCCGCTATATCACACAGGTCATCATTTATATACTTTATATCACAGATTTTTAAGCGATCAATTTCTAGGGGTTCTTACACTATACAGGCAAGTCCGAATTTAGATTTGCGCACCTTTGGTGTAGTACCACTTTGTGCCGCATCATGCCAGGCAGCTCTGAGCTCTACTGGAAGAGATGCAGCGTAATTAACAGCAAGAAGAGGCTCGGCTAGCAAGAAACTAAGGTCTCCAAATAATCTCTAGTAATAGTCATTGTATCCACAGAGCAGAGACTATATACTTGTGAGTACTGTTGTTTATATGTTGCTGCTCCGTGTGTGTTCAAATAGCAGTTGTTTGAAGGTTTATCCCCAGGTCTATACCTTCTTCTTCTTCTTCTTTTCCTTTCAGCTCGTCCCGTTATGGGTCACCACAGCGCGTCATTCTCATCCATGTAAGCCTATATCCTGCATCCTCCTCTCTAACACCAACTGCCCTAATGTCTTCCCTCACTATATCTATCAACCTTCTCTTCCTCCAGCTCTCTTGCCTGGGAGCGCCATCCTCATTATCCTTCTACCAGTATACTCACAGGCGCTCCTGTGGATGTGTCCAAACCATCAAAGTCTGCTCTCTCTAATTTTGTCTCGAAAACATCTAACCTTGGCTGTCCCTGTGGTGGGCTTATTTCTACTCCTTTCCAACCTCCTCACTCCTAGAGAGAACCTCAACATCTTCATTTCCGCCATCTCCAGCTCTGCTTGCTTTTCTCTCTTCAGTACCATTGTCTCTAATCTGTACATCATGGCTGGCCTCACTACTGTCTTTGCCCTCCACTCTACCAGAGACTTTTCTGTCACATAACACACCTCACACCTTCCGTCACTAGTTCCAACCTGCTTAGACTCTTTTCTTCACTTCCTGACCACACTCACCATTGCTCTGGACTGTTGACCCTCAGTATTTAAAGTCCTCCACTATCGCTATCTCTTCTCCCTGAAGCCTCACTCTTCCTCCTCCACCCCTCTCATTCATGCACATATATTGTTTTACTTCATCTAATCTTCATTCCTTTCTTTCCATTGCATACCTCTACCTTTTCTAAAGGTTCTTCCTCCTTCTCCCTGGTTTCACTGGAGAGCACAATGTCATGTGCAGACATCATGGTCCATGGGGATTCCACTCTAACCTCATCACCACTACTAACAGGAAGGGGCTCTGATGTAGTCCCACCACCACCTTAAATTCCTTTGTCACACACCTCACCACTGTTCTGCTACCCTCATACATGTCCTGTACGATTCTAACATACTTGTTTCCCACTCCAGACTTCCGCATACAGTGCCACAATTCCTCTCTGGGTACTCTGTCATAGGCTTTCTCTAGATATACAAAGACATACAATGTAGCTTCTTCTGATCTTCTCTGCACTTCTCCATCAACACCCTCAAGGCAAAAAATGCATCTGTGGTACTCTTCCTAGTCATGAAACCATCCTCTTGCTTGCAAATACTGACTCCTGTGCTGAGTCTAGCCCCCACTAGTCTCTCCCCTAACTAAATTGTTTGGCTCATCAACTTTATTCCTCTATAGTTCCCACAGCCCCGCACATACCCCTTCTTCTTAAAAATGGACACCACCACACTTTTGCTCTATTCCTCAGGCATCATCCGCTAAAATTCTGTTGAACAACCTGGTCAAAACGGCGGCGCGGTGGACGACTGGTTAGCGTATCTGCCTCACAGTTCTGAGGACCCAGGTTCACATCCGGCCTCTCCTGTGTGGAGTTTGCATGTTCTTCCCGTGCCTGCGTGAGTTTTCTCCGGGCACTCCGGTTTCCTCCCACATCCCAAAAACATGCATGCATTGGAGACTCTAAATTGCCCGTAGGTGTGAATGTGAGTGGAATGGTTGTTTGTTTATATGTGCTCTGCGACTGGCTGGCGACCAGTTCAGGGTGTAGCCCGCCGCTCATCCATTTATATATATATATATATATATATATATATAGCCTCACAGTTCTGAGGACCCGGGTTCAATCCCCGGCCCCACCTGTGTGGAGTTTGCATGTTCTCCCCGTGCCTATGTGGGTTTTCTCCGGGGACTCCGGTTTCCTCCCACATCCCAAAAACATGCATGAATTGGAGACTCTAAATTGCCCGTAGGTGTGAATGTGAGTGGAATGGTTGTTTGTTTGTATGTGCCCTGCGATTGGCTGGCAAACAGTTCAGGGTGTACCCCACCTCCTGCCCGATGATAGCTGGGATAGGCTCCAGCACGCCGGCGACCCTAGTGAGGAGAAGCGGCTCAGAAAATGGATGGATGGATGGATATATATATATATATATATATATATATATACATTTTCTTTTACCTTTACGCTTATCTTCACTGGGGTCGCGGGTGTGCTGGAGCCTATCCCAGCTATCTTTGGGCAAGAGGCGGGGTACACCCTGAACTGGTCGCCAGCCAATCGCACGCCACATATAGACAAACAACCATTCGCACTCACATTCACACCTACGGGCAATTTTTGGAATGTGGAAGGAAACCAGAGTACCCGGAGAAAACCCACGCAGGCACGGGGAGAACATGCAAACTCCACACAGGAGAGGCAGGATTTGAATCTGGGTCCTCAGAACTGTAACCAGTCGTCAACCGTGCCGCTATATATATATGTATATATATATATACGTATATATATATATATATGTATATGTATATATATATGTATATGTATATACGTTATGCAATGCTTAATTCTCTTTTGTTTTCCTCGTCAGGTTTACAGTAAACTTCAACTGAAAGTGACAAAGAGCTTTGCCTCTTATTTGAAGAGCCTTTTATGTCCTCAAAGCGTTGATATACGATAGTCTTAACAGCGAGAGGGTGAAAAGAGGCGCTAAGACAGAGGTGGGAACAAGTCATTGCTTTGGAAGTCACAAGTCTCAAGCCTTTGCCCTCAAGTCCTGAGTCACGTCTCACGTCAAGACATGCAAGTCCCGAGTCAAGTCGCATGTCCTAAACTTTGAGTTTCGAGTTCTTTTGAGTCATTATACCAACAAAATAAAAATATATTTTAATAAATATTCATAAATTGCCCTTACCGCTTATATTTTAAAATCCATATTTATTTATCAAAAAATTTGATAAGTGCATTGAACCTTTCTAAGAAAACTAGAAAACCAATCGTGGGAGGGTGGGGGGGGGGGGGGGGGTGCTTAGTTTATTGCCCCTTCAAAACCGATCGCTAGTACGTTATCAGTTGTTCTATGAAAATGCTATGCTATAACTTACTTTTTCCTCAATTTATTTCTAAACAGGTGGTCATTTTAAGGTTGTCTTCATACATTACTTTTGACAATGGTGCAACAATTTCTGCATAGTTTGGAATCCATGCTCTACAATAATTTGTCAGACCTAAAAATGATTATTATGTTTCTTCGTCTGTGGTTTAGGATTGTTTAAGACTATAGCTTTCCTGTCTTCTAATATAGTCCTTCCTCCTATACTTAAATTATGGCCTAGATATTTGACTTGTCTTTTACGCCATTGCAATTTATTTTTGTTAACTTTATGTCCTCTTCTGCTAGATGATGCAGTAAGGCCAATGAATCTTTGCATGTCTCTCCATCTGGAGATGCCAGAAGACATGCGTGTTGTCATAACTTGTGAATAAATGGTTGGACTTTCACAGTAACCTTGCGGTAATCTAGTAAATGTATATTTTTTTTCCTCAAATGTGAATGCAAACCAAAATTGACTGTTATTTTCTATTGGTACAGAAAAGAATGCATTACTTATGTCCACTACTGTAAACACAGTAGCATCTGGTCTTAATGAATTTAACAATGTGTGTGGATCTGGTACACATGCTGCTCTCTGTATTACTGCAGTATTTACTGCCTGTAAGTCTCCAACCCACTGAAGGTGGGGCCTTTTTTACAGGGAAAAATGGGTGTGTTACATGGTGATTCTGGACACTCCACTATAACTCCTGCCTTAATTAGTGCTTCAATTACCGGTTTGATTCCTTCATGTGCATCTGGTTTTAATGGATATTGACGAATCCCTGGTCTATATTCTGTTTTGGGTCTAATTTGTACTGGTAATGCCCCTTTAATAAGGCCTACATCAAATGGTCTTGTGGACCATAATTTTTTTGGAACTTTTTAAAAAAATATTTCTTCATCAATTTCAATGAGGATCATTTGGTCTAATCAAACAGGATGCATGTGTTTCCCTTCATCACCCTGTATTGTCCAAAACATCGCCTTCCTAATTAGACCAGTTGACGCACTGTATTCCAGTTTGTTTTCTATTTGCTGCCAATCATCTGTCTCCTGTCCTTGTTTTACTAATGTTCCCATATATTTCCACTGTGACTCATAATCTTTGCACAATGAAATATGTGGGACATATATTTTTATACAGTTCCTTTAATTTGTCTGGTAAAATAATTCCTGCTGAGACTTTTGCTTCATTGTCTGAGTACAGATAATCTACAGTAATTTTATCAGGTGTCGCATGTCGTAACTTTTTTTCATATCCTGGTTCCACAAGAGGATTTGTTTAGTTGGGAAGCAGGCTGGTTTAGTCATGCGGTAGTTTGTCCGTATTCTCTTTTATTTTATATAATTTGATTCCTGCAACTCAGCTATTTTTTGTGTATTTAACCAACCATTAAAGCCGTGTTCAGTTATCCCTGTCTCTAAATATAAAATTTTATCAGGATCCTGTTTTTTTTTTCTTTTTTTTTTTTTAAATTTACTTTAATGAACTTCCAACCTTTACACTGCAGTTTATCCCTGTTTTTTATTTTACTACTTCTTTTCCCCATTTGAAAGAATTTGGTTCAGTGTAATACTACCTAGGGTAGTCTAGAACACTATTTCTTTTCAGTAGGACGGTGATTCAAATTTCCTTTCTGTGGTAATTCTCACTTCAACTCTTTCGAGTGGCGAATTCTTGCCTTTGCATCCACAAAAGTCCACCGTTTACTTTCCCACTGTTTTGGTATGGAATGAAAAACCTAGTGGTTTCCCATTTCCAATTTACACTCTCATTCAAACAGTTTTGATTCACACTGGCTCGTCAGAGGACTCCGCCGTCCTATACGGAATTTAACTACGACGCCACGAAACCTTCCTAGTTTCTTTATTTTACCCGCCATTGACTAGTATTCACAGGGTTTATTAAACACGGAATTTAAGTACGTACAGGACTCCGCCGTCCTCGCGGAATTTGTCGGACTCCGCCGTCCTTTTTCCTAAAAAAATTTAAAATTTAGCTCACCAAAATCGTCTTCAATCCTGTGTATTGTCGTCAACCTTCAGAGGAGGAGAACGAAGACCAGTCCCGTAAAGGGTCTTACTTGCCGTGGCCACGGTCTCTTAACTGGAAGTCTGCTTCACAACTGGAATCCTCGGGTGTGTTGACATCCGGCTCGAAGGACCAATTTAATGTTGGATTTATCTTACCCAACATTATAAAAAATAGACACAAAAGGAATGAAGACGCTGGTTTCGTTTTCTCATGAGGAGGGCGTATGGGAGATTGTTCAGATTACAGCCTCTCATCACGCTCTAAACAATCTCTCCCGTCGCTCCTGTATTTATTTGAAATAGGGAGGTTTCTAAGTTTACAAGACATAACGTACTAAGCTACAAGACACAACACACTAAGGGTAGGGTTTCAAGGTGAAAACATGGGACCAACACCTGCCACGTCCCGGCCACGTCCTTCTCTCTGATGATTCCTGCTGAGTCATCTTCTTGAAGGCGAGACATGTTACTTTCTCAAAATGGTCCATAATACTAATGGAAGCTAAGCAAATAAATGATAACTTCTACAATATATTTAACAGGGACATTAAACAAATAAAAATGTGCATCCAGTACTGCTCCAATTCTACTATCGGAATAATCAATTATAATGATAAAATATATTTTTGCTTGTTTAAAGAGCAGTTATGAATACACAAGAGAATATGAGACATTTCACTGAGTAATGAACGACCAATTGCCATCCATCATTCCATTTTCTTCCGCTTATCCAAGGTCAGGTCGCGGGGGCAGTAGCTTTAGCAGGGACGCCGAGACTTCCCTCTCCCCAGCCACTTCATCAAGCTCTTCCGGCGGGATCCGAGGCGTTCTGAGGCCAGCTGGGAGACATAGTCTCTTCAGCGTGTCCTGGCTCGTCTCCGGGGTCTCATCCCAGTAGGACGTGCCCGGAACACCTCTCCAGGGTGGCATCCAGTCGGCATCCTAATCAGATGCCCCAGCCACCTCATCTGGCTCCTCTCAATGTGAAGGAGCAGCAGCTCTACTCTGAGCCCCTCAGGGAAAGCCGGGACACCCTGCAAAGGAAACTCATTTTGGCCTCTTGTATCAGTGATCTTGTTCTTTCGGTCACGACCCACAGCTTGTGACCATAGCTGAGGGTAGAATGTAGATCGACTGGTAAATTGAGAGCTTGGACTTTTGGCTTAGCTCCTTCTTCACCACAACGGACCGATACAAAGTCTGCTTCACTGCAGACGCTGCACTGATCTGTCTGTCAATCTCCCATTCCATTTTTCCCTCACTCATGAACGAGACCTCCGAGGAGCTTTTCAACCACATCAGTGACCTCAACCCCAATGATAGGAGAGCCCGCCTCAGAGACCCCAGACTCCCCTCACTCAAAGTCTCGTCCAATAGACTTTCCATAATCAATCCCACCACATTTTGGTTGCATAGCCAGGTTCACGACCCTTGTCCTGCATGCGTCTTCTCCTGTCCTTGTCCTGTTCTAGCTTGTCCTGTCCTTCCCTCACAGGGTGTAGCACAGCCCCATGCAACACTCATATTTAATGTTTCATTTTTGAATGTTCATTTAATGACTTACTTTTCTCATCATGTTTACAATTAGTGCTTTGTCTTATGTCTTTGTTTCTCTCTCCCCTCGAGAAACTTTGTTCTGTTCGACTCTGATTCTCAATAAACTTCAATTATAAAACTGAGAAATCACAGCGGAGGTTTAAAAACTCCGCTGTGACACAGTAAAACTGTTCCGGCATATAAGGGATACAAATCCTCCATTCTGCTTGACCTAACAGCCGAACAGGACAAAAAAAAGAGAGAGAAAAAAGAGAGAGACCCCAGACTCTGCTTCCTCATGGGAAGGCGTGTTGGTGGAATTGAGGAGGTCTTCGAAATATTCTACCCACCGACTCACAACGTCCCGAGTCGAGGTCAGCAGCTCCCCATCCTCGCTATACACAGTGTTGATGGTGCACTGTTTCCCCCTCCTGAGACGCTCAATGGTGGGCCAGAATTTCGTCAAAGAAGTCCGGAGGTCTTTCTCCGTGGCCTCACCGAATTCCTCCCACGACCGGGTTTTTGCTTCAATGACCACCAAAGCTGCATTCCGCTTAGCCAGCCTGTACCTATCAGATGCCTCAGGAGTCCCACAGGCCAAAAAGGCCCAATAGGCTTCCTTCTTCAGCTTGACATCTTCCCTAATCCGTACATCATGGCTGGCCTCACCACTGTTTTATAAACTTTACCCTTCATCCTAGCAGAGACTCTTCTGTCACATAACACACCTGACACCTTCCTCCACCGGTTCCAACCTGCTTGGACCCGATATTCACTTCCTGACCACACTCACCATTGCTCTGGACGGTTGACCCCAAGTATTTAAAGTCCTCCACCCTTGCTCACTCTTCCCCCACCACCCCTCTCATTCATGCACATATATTGTCTTACTTCAGCTAATCTTCATTCCTCTGCTTTCCAATGCATGCCTCCATCTTTCTAACTGTCCCCCACCTGCTCCCTGCTTTCACTGCAGATCACAATGTCATCTGCAAACATCATGGTCCATGGGGATTGCAGTCGAACCTCATGTGTCATCTTATCCATCACCACTGCAAACAGGAAGGGGCTCAGGGCTGATCCCTGATGCAGTCCCACCTCCACCTTAAATTTGTCTGTCACACCTATAGCACACCTCACCACTGTTCTGCTGCCCTCGTACATGTCCTGTATTATTTTATCAGTCTCTGCTAGGATGAAGGGCCAAGCTATAGAGGACGCATATCAGAGCTGACTAAAGAAATTAACATTGCAAAGAGGAACTATGCAGCAAAGTTGGAAAAACAGTTTAGCGCTAACGACTCTAAATCAGTCTGGCATACATTACAACCGCTGACTAATTACAAGCGACGATCCCCCCCAAGCTGAGAACAATAGCACACTAGCCAACGACTTGAATACCTTCTACTGCAGATTTGAAAAGGACACTTCCACACCCCACACCCACCCAGCCGCACCACTGACCACAATCACACCTCTGACTTCTGCGTTGACCATCCACGAACAGAATGTGAGACGCCTCTTCAAACAACAAAAGATTAACAAAGCGGCAGGCCCAGGCCATGTGTCCCCATCCTGCCTCAAAGTCTGCCCGGACCAGCTCGCACCATCCTGTTTCAAACGCTCCACCATCATTCCAGTCCCCAAGAAACCTGCAATCTCGGGTCTAAATGACTACAGGCCTGTCGCCTTGACATCTGTGGTTATGAAGACCTTTGAACGTCTCGTGCTGGACCACCTCAAGAGCGTCACAAGTCCCCTGCTGGACCCCCTGCAGTTTGCCTACCGAGCAAACAGGTCTGCGGATGATGCAGTCAACATGGGACAGCACTTCATCCGAGAACACCTCGACAGTGCAGGGACCTACGCGAGGATCCTGTTCGTGGACTTCAGCTCAGCGTTCAACACCATCATCCCACCTGCCATCTGCCAGTGGATTTACAGCTTCCTGCAGGACACAGCAGGTGAGGCTGGGAGAGACCATCTCATCCACACGCAGCATCAGCACTGGGGCGCCCCAAGGTTGTGTCCTCTCTCCGCTGCTCTTCTCTCTCTACACGAACGACTGCACCTCAGCGCACCCGGCTGTCAAACTCCTGAAGTTTGTAGATGACACCACTGTCATCGGCCTCATCAAGGACGGTGACGAGTCTGCATATCGACAGGAAGTGGAGAGGCTGGAGCTGTGGTGCGGCCGACGCAACCTGGAGCTGAACACGCTCAAGACTGTAGAGATGATCGTGGACTTCAGGAGGCATCCTTCGCCACAGCTGCCCCTCACGCTGTCCAGCTGCCTTGTGTCAACTGTCGAGACCTTCAAATTCCTGGGAATTACAGTCTCTCAGGACCTGAAGTGGGCAACCAACATCAACTTCCTGCGGCCTCTGAGAAAGCACGGCCTGCCACGGGGGCTGCTGAGGCAGTTCTACACAGCGGTCATCGAATCAGTACTGTGTTCTTCCATCACAGTCTGGTTTGGTGCTGCTACAAAAAAGGACAAACTCCGACTGCAACGGACAATCAAAACTGCTGAAAGGATTGTCGGTACCCCCCTACCCACCCTTGAGGACTTGCACGCTGTGAGAACTAAGACAAGAGTGTGCAAAATCCTCTCGGACCCTCCACATTCCAGTCACCAGCTCTTCCAGCTCCTTCCCCCAGGTAGGCGCTTCCGATCAATGCAAAATATTGCAAACTATTGCAATATTAGTCATTCGAACTGCTCTAAGTGCTAGAGGACTCTGCGTCTTTTACACAATTGTCCAAAAAAAAACTAAAAAAATTACCGGCATTACCAGACAACTAGCAACCCTTTATTGCTCAGTGACTGTTTTTTTTTTTTTTTTTGTCAATGTCTTTATGTCACAAAAGTGTTCTCTGTCAATTGACTGTCTGTTGTCGTACTATAGCGGCTCCAACTACTGGAGACAAATTCCGTGTGTGTTATTTTGGACATACTTGGCAAATGAAGATGATTCTGATTCTGATTTTGATTATTCTAACATACCTCTCTGCCACTCCAGACTTCCGCATGCAGTACCACAGTTCCTCTCTGGGTACTCTGTCATAGGCTTTCTCTAGATCTACAAAGACACAATGTTGCTCCTTCTGACCTTCTCTGTACTTTTCCATCAACATCCTCAAGGCAAATAATGCATCTGTACTACTCTTTCTAGGCATGAAACCATACTGTTGCTCGCAAATACTCACTTCTGTCCTGAGTCTAGCCTCCACTACTCTTTCCCATAACTTCATTGTGTGGCTCATCAACTTTATTCCTCTATAGTTCCCACAGCTCTGCACATCACACTTGTTCTTAAAAATGGGCACCAGCACACTTTTCCTCGATTCTTCAGGCATCTTCTCACGCGCTAGAATTCTATTGAACATGCTGGTCAAAAACTCCACAGCCACCTCTCCTAGATGCTTCCATACCTCCACAGGAATGTCATCAGGACCAACTGCCTTTCCATTTTTCATCCTCTTTCATACCTTTCTAACTTCCCCCCTACTAATCATTGCCACTTCCTGGTCCACCACACTTGCCTCTTCTACTCTTCCTTCTCTCTCTTTTCCTCATTCATCAACTCCTCAAAGTATTATTTCCATTTATCTAGCACACTACTGGCACCAGTCAACATATTTCCATCTCTATCCTTAATCACCCTAACCTGCTGCACATCCTTCCCATCTCTATCCCTCTGTCTGGCCAACCTGTATTGATCCTTTTCTCCTTCTTTAGTGTCCAACCTGCCATACACATCATCATATGCCTCTTGTTTGGCCTTTGCCACCTCTACCTTTGCCCTGTGTCGCCTTTCAATGTATTCCTTTTGCCTCTCCTCGGTCCTCTCAGTGTCCCACTTCTTCTTAGCTAACCTTTTTCCTTGTATGATTTCCTGTACTGTGAGGTTCTACCACCAAGTCTCCTTCACTCCTTTCCTGCCAGAAGATACACCAAGTACTCTCCTGCCTGCCTCTCTGATCACCTTGGCTGCAGTGGTCCAGTCTTCTGGAAGCTCCTCCTGTCCACCGAGAGCCTGTCTAACCTCTTCCCGAAAAGCTGTACAACACTCTTCCTGTCTCAGCTTCCAGCACATGGTTCTCTGCTCTGCCTTTGTCTTCCTAATCTTCCTCCCCACCACCAGAGTCATCTTACACACCACCATCCTATGTTGTCTAGCCACACTTTCCCCTACCACAACCTTACAGTCAGTAACCTCCTTCAGATTACATTGTCTGCGCAAAATGTAATCCATCTGCGTGCTTCTACCTCCGCTCTTGTAGGACACCCTATGTTCCTGCCTCTTCTGGAAATTTCCATCCTTTTTGCAAAGTCTACCACAATCTGTCCCTCCAAGTTCCTTTCCTGGATTCCTTACCCATCACTTCTTCATCACCCCTATTTCCTTCACCAACATGTCCATTACAATCTGCACCAATGATGACTCTCTCTCTGTCTGGGATGCTCAGAACTACTTCGTCTAGCTCCTTCCAGAATTTCTCTTTCACCTCTTGGTCACATCCTACCTGTGGGGCATAGCCACTGATCACATTACATATAACACCCTCAATTTCAAGTTTCAGCTTCATCACTCGATCTGATACTCTTTTCACCTCCAAGACATTCTTAGCCAACTAAAATAACCCCAACTCCATTTCTCTTCCCATCTACACCATGGTAAAATAATTGAAACCCTCAAATAATTTTTTGAGCATTTAAGGAAATTTTGATAATTTCCCACGGCACACCTGAAGATTGCTCATGGTGCACTGGTTGGGAATCACTGTTATAGAGAGCGAGAACTACAAAGTGTTGGTTTCTCAGTGCTTTGGTGAAAGTAGCATGTATTTTCAAGTCAGTTCGGTTTAAGTCCAAGTAAAGTCATGAGTCATTGCTATTTAAGCCCTTCCTGACGCAACCCTCTGCATTTATCTGGCCTTGGGACCGGCCTACAGTTTGCACTGGCTTGTGCCTCCCATAGGGCTGCATTATGCCCAAACGGGTGTAAACTGTTAAAAGATAATAAGAACTAACTACACATTAGCAGTAATAGAGTGGGACACTTTGACCAAATACGTAATGATTAAAATCATCAGCGTTATATTGTTGCTTATCATATTTTCCTCTAGTAAAGCAGTAAGTTTCACATGTAGCTATAGAGCAGTGATTTCCAACCATTATGGCGGGAAGGCACATATTTTGCTATTGGTAAATCTCACAGCACACCAACAAACAGAAATTTCACAAAAAGTAGATACCCAGTAATTACTGTATATACTTCCTGCCATCTTATAGAAGATCATTTATTTGTTGTCTGTCACTATGTCTCACTGGCATAAACAGAGGAACAAAGATACTAGTGATGGCGAGATGAGGCTTCATGAAGCATCGTAACACTTCAGCCATTGGTTCGAGTAATGATCCATTTCTTGATGCTTCATGTGCACACAACACCACCTGCTGGCCATGTGTATAATCATAGGCAACTGTATCTTGGGCCACATAATGTGTGATGCATTGCAATATGGTGGTGGTTGTGGCACTTGGAAATGACTATGACTGACAAAATAATGTTTGACCAAATATTGCATTGACGTGAAATAATAAAATATTGTTTTAACGTATACTGTGTGTGTAACTGTTTTTAAAATGGTAGTAATCATATACAGGTACATTTAAAAAATGTTGAATATGGTAGAAAACTCAACTGATTTCAGTATTCATACATATAGATTAATTAAACTCTTGGGAAAAAACTTTTCAGAGGGCAAATTTATGCCTAAATTCTATTTTTTTTTTATTATTCCATTGTTTCATCCTCGTTTGTTACATTATATTCTAGTTTCTAAAGGTGGTGAATTTGGAGTTGTCATTTGGTCGTAGCTATAATCATCAAAATTATACATGAATAAAAAAATCCTGAAATATTTCAGTGTGTGCTGCATCTCTATTATATGAGTTTCCCTTTTTACATTGAACTACTTAACTAAATTAAGCTTTTGACATTATTATAATTTATTGAGATGTACCAGTACGGCAGCTTGTGTAATGTGTTTGTCAACTTTGGAGAATGGCATAAACCCACATTTTCATGGAGCTGCTTGACGGGGTCTACATCGCTGCCCCCTTCATTACTCGACATACGCCTCGAAGACTCGGCACAACCCGTAACATCACTAAACCATACATTATTTCTTGTAAAGGAATAATTTTTTGAGCAGTTAAGGAAATTTTGATAATTTCCCACGGCACACCTGAAGATTGCTCATGGTGCACTGGTTGGGAATCACTGTTATAGAGAGCGAGAACTACAAAGTGTTGGTTTCTCAGTGCTTTGGTGAAAGTAGCATGTATTTTCAAGTCAGTTCGGTTTAAGTCCAAGTAAAGTCATGAGTCATTGCTATTTAAGCCCAAGTCGAGTTGCAAGTCTTTTAACATTTTGTCGAGTCAAGTCTAAAGACATCAAATTCATGACTCGAGTCCACACCTCTGTGCTAAGATACTGTATATTCTAAGGAAGTGTGTTTTGATAAGTCAGTGTGTTTTAATAAGTTGAAATGTGTTTAAAGTGTAACCAAACAGGAGCAAGATGTCTTGTAAATTTGACATCACAGAGAAGTCTTGTTTAGCAAGCCTGACAAAGAATGAATGAATTAAAAAAATTGCAAAATACGTGAAATCAGGCGTCAAATTGGTTAAGAATTGAGAGACTCTTTTAGCTTGCGGATATTTTCATGGCCAATTGCACGCTACAGTATAATGGTAGAACTGGGTGAAGTTATTTATGAACAAGCAGTGCAATTCCACTGAATGCCTACTGCATGGAATAAGGGCGCTTGTTTTTTTTGTTTTTTTTTTAGATCAGGAAAATTTAGAAGGTAAAGAGTTTTAAGCCATAACACAACAATTCAGTAATATATTGTTTTCAGTCTTTGCACGTTTTTAGCACTTCAAATATGTGTAATGTATTCAGAAACAAAACATGAAAATAAGCTTGGTTGGGAAGGGTTAAACAAAATTTTGTATACGGTTTTTAACGGTGGCCGACGGGCAAGTCCCATCAGGAGGACCGGTGAGCGTTGTGTGGCTCTGGAATGACGCAAGACGAAAAACACATATGCAGATAAAACTACAAAAGAAAAATGCTGCAAGGTAAAAATGCAGTAATTACAGAAAACAACTGCAAAATGAAAATGCTACAAGATACAAATGCTGTAATCACACAAAACAACAGCAAAAGAAAATGCTGCAAGTATAAAAACGCTGCAATCACAGAAAACTGTAAAAGAAAAATGCTGCAATCATAAAAAAACAACAACAACAACGCACAAAAATCCCACAACAACTCCAAGAGAGAAACACACAAAACGCATGTACAAATCCCAAAACAACTGCGAGAGAAATCCTTCAAATTCACGCAACACAACGATAGTCCGCCAGGCCACTAAGGGGCGCGACCTCCAAGATGGACCGGTCCTGTGCGACCAGGGACACAGCAGATATGTATAGGTCCAAATGACGTGCCCATTTTTAACTCCACGCCGACGTGCGTCGACGGCGAGAAAACCAAAAGACCAAAGATGCCGGCACATTGTGCCGTATACGGTTGCGCAATACACCGTACAGTTACAACAAGGATACTCGGAGTCCGTTTCACACACACACACATATATATATCTATAAATATATATATCTATGTATATATTTGTTGTTGTTGCTTTTTTATCCAATGTTGCAAATTGATTGCATATGGTTTGGCGTTGACAAAACAGTAACGCTCATGAAAATCAGTTGAGAAATGAGCAAGTTAAACGACTTAATGTCAATGTCCATCCATAGCCTTTTATAGGACCGATGAGTCGATGGCATTGTTTCATATCGCTGATTGTGTCAACGATTTTTCAACAGTACAATCTATTCACTATCTTTGAAGTGACGTTCACAGTGCGACTGAGTAGTGGATGCTCCCATTGTGTAGCGGAACACAAACACAGCATAAGCCTCACTCACATGACTCGGTCACCTGATAAAAGTCGGGTTTTTTTGTTTCTCACCAAAGCGTCCAATTGCTCAGTCATTGTTGCGACTTCGGATTCGCAACTTTCCGAGCACGATAATGAGGAGTTTTTATCTGTTTCTTTTGTCGGCGTCAGTCTTGTCGAGCGACGCGATTGTTAGGTAAGAAAATCTAATTGTTGAACGTGTTGTTGTTTAGATGCTCAGTCATTCGAGTTAGCCCTGTTAGCACTGTTTCTTTGAAACGCACAAGAAGGGACGAATGGGCATGTTGCACACATTATACTGTTTATTTTCTGACAGTATTAACTGTGTACAGCAGGCTTTTGTTACGAGGTGCGGTAATGCGTAGCTTTCTGTTGGAGCCATGTTTAGTTTTTCTAATTCAGAAGCGTATGCTTAAATTGTATTTGATGTACTGAGTGTTGGTCGTCAGTGTAATAGCGAAAACCCCGGATAATAAAAAAACAACACTGATTAGTTAATGATTTAAAAAAAAAAAAAAAAAAAGCATTTACAACGCATTAAATATTCAGTCTCCTCCAAAAGATTTGGAACGGCAAGGTCATTCCATTTGTTTTTGTTGTATTCCGAAGACATTTGGGTTTCAGATCCAAAGATAATTATGAGTCAAAGGTTCAGAATTCCACCATTTATTTCATGCTATTTACATCTAGATGTGTTAAACAACACAGGACAGCGCACCTTTTGTTTGAAGCCACCCACTTTTCAAGTGAGCAAACTTATTGGAACATGTGGCTGATTGATGTTTGTAGTTGATCAGGTGTTGCCTTTTAGGTTGATTGCTTAAACATTAGTGCTTGTTTTTGGCTTTGGGTTTCACCTGTGAAAAATGCATTTGTTAAGCAAACATGAACCCCAGAGAGCCGTCTATGGGAGAAAAGCAAACTATTTTGAAACTGAGAGAGAAGGGAAAATCAATCAGAGCTATTGCACAAACATTGGGTGGGCGTAGCCAGTACAACAATTTGGAATGTCCTGAAAAGGAGAAACTACTGGTGTACTGAGCAACAGACTTCGAACAGGTCGGCCAAGGGTATAAACAGCAGTTGATGACAGAAACATTATGAGAGCTGTGAAGAAACACCCAAAGACAACGGTCAGTGACACCACTGCCAACCTCTCCTGGGCAGGGGTAAAGATATCACAATCCATTGTTCGAAGAATACTTCGAGAGAAGAAATATACAGGCCATACCACAAGATGCAAAACACTCATCAGCAAAAAGAATTGTGAGGCCAGTTGGATTTTGCAAAGAAGTACAGAGATGAGCCACAAACATTTTGGAACAATGTTTTATGGACTGATGAGACCATGATTAACCTCTACCAAAGTGATGGAAAGGCCAAAGTATGGCGAAAGAAAGGGTCTGCTTATGATCCAAAACACACAAGCTCATCTGTGAAGCATGGTGGAAGTAATGTCATGGCTGCTTCTGGAACGGGCTCACTAGTCTTTATTGATGATGTAAATCATGACAGTACCACCAGAATGAATTCTGAAGTCTACAAAACCATCTTGTCTGGCAACTTACAGAAAAATGCATCCAAACTAATAGGGAGAAGCTTCATCATGCAACAAGACAATGACCCAAAACACTCTGCCAACACAACACAACAAAGAACTTCATCAGGGGAAAAAAAGTGGAAGGTGTTAGACTGGACCTTAACCCAATAGAGCATGCATTTTACCTCCTGAAGAGGAGACTGAAGGGAGAAACCCCTAGAAACAAACAAGAACTGAAAGAGGCTGCAGTAAAGACCTGGAAAAGCATTTCAAATGAAGAACAGTGTGGTGAAGTCAGTGGGTCGCAGGGTCGATGCAGTTATTGCAAGTAAGGGTTATGCTACCAAATATTAAGTTATTCACTTTAAGTTAATTGAATGTCTGTTCCAATACATTTGCTCACTTGAAAAGTGGGTGGGTTCAAACAAAAGGTGCCCAGTCCTGAGTTGTTTAACATCTAGATGTAAATACTATGAAATGAAAGCTGGAATTCTCAACTTTCGTCTCATAGTCATCTTTTGATCTGAAACCCCAATGTCTTCAGTATGGAACAAAAATAAAGGAATTGACCTTGCCGTTCCAATACTTTTGGAGGGGACAGTAGATTTTGGTGAAAACCGATCAGTTTTCTGACATTAAGCCATGTTAAGCTTTTTTTACGCTTATGTACAGTGTATTAGACTGTCCCCAATTTGTAAATGCCTCAGAACAAGCCGTAGTCCATCACAAACATACACTAACACAGTAGCAAAGTCACAACTACAGTCAATATTTGTATATAAAGTAGTCATAAACCATACATATAAAACAATCAAATGCAAAATACTCGTAAGTTCGGCCGTAACTAAGCTTGTTGTGACTACATATTCTCACATTGCGGCCTATTGGTAACCTCAGTCATGTGTCATCATAAACCTGTATTGAAACATTATGTAGAATATTTTGTGGAGAGAGTTGTTGTCGGTCAAAACTGAAAGGCCGTCTGTTAAGTTTATGTATACATTTTCAATTACATTTTAGGTATCAGATGCTTTGTAGCCAGATGACAAAATGAACACAATTCTTGTTCTCTGATACAGAATTCCCTTAAAGAAATTCCGCTCCATCAGGCGCGAATTGACCGACTCAGGGAGGACTGCAGAGGGGCTTGTGGCCAACAAGCACTCCCTCAAGTACAACTTTGGCTTTCCCTCTAGTACTGGACCAACTCCTGAGACCCTAAAGAACTACCTGGATGTAGGCATCCCACTCTTACAAATTTTTCTTTGTGATCTTTTTCCTCTTCACACTTATTACTTTTACCTCCCAAGTCCCTAGTTATGTTTATCCTAACGTGTTTTACCAGTGTTATACATAAGAACGGTTAGAGTACACAGTCGCAGTGGACATAATGAAATTCCTAACTGTTTTGATGTTGAAACTTGGAACAAGGTTTTGGGTTTGAGCTCCATGCTGATACTCTTTCAACATGATTTTGTGTCAAGTACTGACTCACAAAGCAAAGGAACTGGCAGTTAAATGTGAGTGTTGAAACTCAACCACCAAAGGAAATACTTTATCATCATCTTTGGAGAAAAAACATGGACCCATTACCATAAAATCACTGACCTCTAGATATCGCTAGGGGTAAGAAGTTAAGTCACGTTTTGCGGGCTAACAGATTAATCAACTAAAGCCATGGTTTTCGAAGAGGGGGGTCTCTGGACACTTGGGCCTCCGGGAGCAATAGGTTAGGGATCCATGAAATTAAAGTGCAACAAAAGCATACAGTTATGGAATATTCAAGTTTATCTATTTTATTATTTTTTTTACATTTATTTCTATAAGGCTAAGACATTTAAAATGCAAATGGTTCATATAACATCCAGAGAACCTCTGAAGTATTGCATATAGAAAGAGGAACTTTAATGGATTTCAGTAACTTGGAATACATTTTGCAATGGCCTTTGACACAACTGTGTTTTGGTCACATGAAACGGACATTTTTGTCAGCTAAGGAGTTTTGTAAAGAAATCTCTGTTGGATTGGCCATGACTT
This sequence comes from Phyllopteryx taeniolatus, assembly GCF_024500385.1. NCBI lineage: Eukaryota > Metazoa > Chordata > Actinopteri > Syngnathiformes > Syngnathidae > Phyllopteryx > Phyllopteryx taeniolatus. The sequence goes on from NW_026903162.1 coordinate 1,251,212, forward strand.
GGACTGCGTGACCTGCTTTCTCTTAACAGTCGCAGATGCAAACAGCCACACCGTCTCATATTGCTGATGAGAATAGAACAGACTGAGCTATATTTATTTCTAATCGTTCAAAGTACATTTCTAGCTGAATTAGCTCTACAATGATTTCTGTTTAGACCAGTTCGAAATGCGTCATTGCAAGATTCCAAGATTATTCTGTAAAATTTTAATAAGTCTTATGTTGCCACCAGGCCCAATATTACGGCGAGATTGGCCTGGGCACACCCCCTCAGCCCTTCACTGTGGTCTTTGACACTGGTTCTTCCAACCTGTGGGTTCCATCCATCCACTGCTCCCTCCTTGACATCGCTTGCTGTAAGTCATTTTTCATATGAAAAAGCACCTCTATAAGTCAGGCTGTTAAATCTCATTCATTCACTCAAACCTGTTTTATATATATATATTTTTTTGTAGTGCTTCATCACAAATATAACTCTGCCAAGTCCAGCACGTATGTAAAGAATGGCACTTCTTTTGCGATCCAGTACGGAAGCGGCAGTTTGTCGGGCTACCTCAGTCAGGACACGTGTACCGTAAGCTTGAAACATGAAGCTGTATCAAGTAAATGATATTTCGATCAGAAAAATGAATTTCTTCAGCTTCTTTGCTCGTTCACCTTTCTAGATCGGAGCCATAGCTGTGGAGAACCAGCTCTTTGGGGAGGCTATAAAGCAGCCCGGGGTGGCTTTTATTGCTGCCAAGTTCGACGGGATCCTGGGCATGGCCTATCCACGCATCTCTGTGGATGCTGTAGCGCCAGTCTTTGACAACATCATGAGCCAGAAGAAGGTGGAGCAGAACGTGTTCTCATTCTACCTGAACAGGTGAGGAACATACCTTCATGGCATTGTACTGAAATGGTAGGGAACATAATCGTGTTAAAAGAACATGTTTATGTGATGTTTGTTTAAAAAAAAAAAGAAACAAATTGGAAATAAGCACATTACTTTCAATCTAATGGAGGAAATGCAAAAAAAAAAAAAAGCTAATTTGTTTCATTTGTGTGTACACTCTAAAAATAACACATTGTTGACGCACCGGTTGATTTTAATTTTTTGGTACAAACCTGCCACTGGTTAAAAACTGAGTAAGCTCTAACTGACAATTTCTCAGTTACATTCTACAGCAAAAGCCATGGTTAGCAGAAAAACATGGGATACAAAAAACATCTCATATCTATTGGAAAAAATATGAAAATGGGAAAGTACAGAAAATAGTAAAAAAACATATATATATATATATATACACACACACAGTGGGTGTGGAGAGTATTCAAACCCCCTTAAATGTTTCATCTTTGTTATATTGCAGCCATTTGCTAAAATCATTTAAGTTCATTTTCCCCCATATTGACAGAAAAAAACGGAATTGTTGAAACTTTTGCAAATTTATTAAAAAAAGAGTGAAATATCACACAGCCATAAGTATTCAGACCCTTTGCTCTGACACTCATATATTTAACTCGGGTCATGTCCATTTCTTCTGATCATCATTAAAATGGTTCTATACCTTCATTGGAGTCTAGCTGTGTTTGATTATTCTGATTGGACTTGATTTGGAAAGCTTCACACGTCTATATAAGACCTTACACCTCACAGTGCATGTCGGACCAAATTAGAATCATGAGGTCAAAGGAAGTGCCTGAGGAGCTCAGAGACAGAATTGTGGCAAGGCACAGATCTGGCCAAGGTTACAAAAAAGGTTTCAGCTGAACTTAAGGTTCCAAAGAGCACAATGGCCTCCATAATCCTTAAATGGAAGACGTTTGGGACGATCAGAACTCTTCCTAGAGCTGGTCGTCCGGCCAAACTGAGCAATTGGGGTAGAAGAGCCTTGGTGAGAGAGGTAAAGAAGAACCCAAAGATCACTGTGGCTGAGCTCCATAGATGCAGTTGGGAGATGGGAGAAAGTGCTAGAAAGTCAACCATCACTGCAGCCCCCCACCAGTCGGGGCTTTATGGCAGAGTGGCCCGACGGAAACCTCTCCTCAGTGCAAGACACATGAAAGCGCGCATGGAGTTTGCTAAAACACACCCGAAGGACTCCAAGATGGTGAGAAATAAGATTCTCTGGTCTGATGAGACCAAGATGGAACTTTTTGGCCTTAATTCTAAGCGGTATGTGTGGAGAAAACCAGGAACTGCTCATCACCTGTCCAATACAGTGCCAACAGTGAAGCATGGTGGTGGCAGCATCATGCTATGGGTGTGTTTTTCAGCTGCAGGGACAGGACGACTGGTTGCAATCGAAGGAAAGATGAATGCGGGAAAGTACAGAAATATCCTGGACGAAAACCTTCTCCAGAGTGCTCAGGACCTCAGACTGGGCCGAAGATTCACCTTCCAACAAGACAATGACCCTAAACACACAGCTAAAATAATGGAGTGGCTTCAGAACAACTCCGTGACTGTTCTTGAATGACCCAGCCAGAGCCCTGACTTAAACCCAATTGAGAATCTCTGGAAAGACCTAAAAATGGCTGTCCACCAACATTCACCATCCAACCTGACAGAATTGGAGATGATCTGCAAGGAGGAATGGCAGAGGATCCCCAAATCCAGGTGTGAAAGACTCATGGCTATATTAGCTCAAAAGGGTGCTTCTACGAAATACTGAGCAAAGGGTCTGAATACGTATGGCTGTGTGATATTTCAGTTTTTCTTTTTTAATAAATCTGCAAACATTTCAACATTTCAGTTTTTTTCTGTCAATATGGGGTGCTTTGTGTACAACTTAAATGATTTTAGCAGATTGCTGCAATATAACAAAGTGAAAAATTGAAGGCCTCTTTATAGGCCGACGAGGCCCGCATGGCATCACGTGACTGACGAATTGCCCCATTTGGCGCGCACACAGCAAAAATAGTTGCTGCGCGTCGAACGCTGCGGCGATCATCTCTCATGATTGCTCCGTTTTAGTTTTAGTCCCCTTGGTTCCACATACCACCGCCGCCTTCTTGATCGATTTTGCAGCATAATTAAAGGGATCTTCTGGGTATCTCTGTCAATTTGTTCTAGCAGACACTGTTCCACGGTCGCCATTGTTGTTGCTTTGTTCCTTGTTACTGAAAGGAAAGTAAAAACTGCTACCGAAAATGGCCAAAAAAATTGCAGAGGGAACTCCACTCTGTGGTGTCCTAGCCAATACCAGCCGTAGTGACACCCCCGACTTGGAGGTGAACTGCAGTACATTTTAAAAACTGCATGCGTGGGTTGCGCTCGAGTATTAAGGTAAACTACGCGAGGGACAGCCGCAGGGACCTCAGCGCGGCCGCCATCCATGCGAGTATAAACCTCCAGCCTTGTCACAAAGCGAGATGGCCATCAAGTCTGTACAAGTTAACTTGTAGTTTGTGTTATCTAATCCTTGTATTTCTTGACCTAAATACTAATTAGTTCAAGTCTCACAAACAAGTAATGAGAGTTTATATGGATCTGCTTTAGGAACCCTGATACTGAACCAGGTGGCGAGCTGCTGCTGGGAGGAACGGACCCCAAATACTACACTGGTGATTTCAGCTATGTCAACGTCACCCGTCAAGCCTACTGGCAGATCCACATGGACTCGTAAGTGCTCTGATGCTCCTGGTCAGTCAGACAAATCACTAAGGGGGCGGCGAGTGTAAAGTGTAGTGCGCAGGTGCTTTGAGTTTAGTCGATGATTAGTGTGTGACACTCAGTTTAAAACATTTATGGCCTGCAAAATTTGGGCTGATTTCATCACGGTATTCTAATTTTTTGAATTCCTGATTTTGTGGGTTTTATGAGCTGGAAGCCCAAATTGTGTAAAAATAAACAAATACTTTAAATTGTGTGCCCTGAATCTATAATTTATGAAAGTTTAACTTTTTGAATGGAACTAATGGAAATAAACCTTTCCATGATATTCAGATTTTTTTGGAAAGGGTCTGTATATATATATATGTGTGTGTGTGTGTGTGTGTTTTCATAAATCGCACTTGTTCCAAACTGCCAAGCTCGCGCACGCCGAGCCACAGAAATGCCTCCAAAGGACCATATATGGTAGCAACAATCCCTTTACGAATGCAGGGCTCTTTAAAGAAGAGAAAATGAATAGCTCCACGAGACTGACATTGATTGGGGAACTTGTCAGAAAAGTGGCAATGTAACACAGCTGTAATTTAACTTTATGGGTTACAGAAACAAACCAAAAAAGAACTTTGAAATAAATAATTCAGGAGTCACCAACAATATGAAAAAATGATGTGGGACATTCGGAAAATTCAACCGCTGCTGTTAATTCTAACAATCACAGTCTCGGAAATATAAATAAATGGTTTGACATCAAACTCAATGCCAAAAAAATGTGCCCACAGATGAGAAGTATCGTTAATTAACGGGCAGGACGTAATTATTGCAAGCGTTATTGGGGACACATCATGAAAACTATGAAGTATTCTCAACAATGGATGCGTACGCACGCTTGATAAATGAGCTCACCTGCGACCCTAATGAGGATAAGCAGTATAGAAGATGGTTGGATGATATTTACTGGTGTGTGCATTTCAGGTTGCAAGTGGGCAGCCAGCTGAGTTTGTGCAAAGGCGGTTGTGAAGCTATCGTGGACACTGGCACATCTCTGATCACCGGCCCGGCTGCAGAGGTCAGGGCTCTGCAGAAAGCCATCGGAGCCACTCCACTCATCCAGGGAGAGGTGAGATGGAACTTTGGGCCTATTGGTGATTTGATTTTTCAGATCCATCCAGTTCACCATCTAAACACTGAGCGATCAATGCCAGTTAGCGTTTGAAATCGGGCCGCTGTGAAGAATTAGGAGTGTAGCCTCTAACCAAAGGGCCACCATCACTTTTTAAGGCTTTGAGATTTGCAAAAAAAAGGGAAACCACACTCAAAGTATTCTGTATTATTACGATTACTGTCAACGTGTTGTGTGTGCATGTTGAAATTGCAAAATAAATATTGTTGTTAAAGCTCCATATAAAATAAATAAATAAATAAAAAACCGATACACCAATCTATGGCCAAAATGCTCACCAAGAGGGCTGATTTAATGTGACCAATATCGATAAATATAGTGTTTTTGAATTCAGGGGACTTGTACTATATGTAATAAAGGAAACTTTAAGAAATTAGGAGTGCATTTGTTTTTCTGTTGGAGAGCTTTTAGGAATTACAAATGAACATTTAATGACCAAACATTAAAAAAATGTTGTCGAGGAAGGAGGCTGAGTGTTTAGTAATAAATGCAAAATATGACTATGAAATCATGATATAATACATTTTTTATGTTCATCTTGTGACACACAAGCTGTCTTGTGTGTCAGACGTGTAAAACATTCGCATTTGTCTTTCAGTACATGGTGAATTGTGATAAGATCCCTTCACTGCCTGTAATCACTTTCAATGTGGGCGGCCAGTCCTATAAGCTGACTGGAGACGACTATGTCCTTAAGGTGAGAACATGTGTATCTCTTTCTTGTCCAGCAGGGGCCAACAGAGATTGGCCAAATGCTAAATAATTCAACTCTTGTGAACCAGTGTGACATCACCAGAAGAAAAACAGATGCAGCCTTGTTTCATTTAACAAAGTCATGAGGGGGCAGCTTTGTTATTCAGAGAGATTAGTTGTTTCTGATTCCTGTTACAAGCTGTGTGCCAACTTTGGGATTTTGGCATATTTATTCCAAAATGCCAAAACAGCACACCCTGATTGAGTCTCTAAACTGCAGGTGAGCCAAGCTGGAAAGACCATTTGTCTGAGTGGCTTCATGGGTCTGGACATCCCTCCCCCAGCTGGCCCACTGTGGATTCTGGGAGACGTCTTCATCGGCCAGTACTACACAGTGTTTGATCGAGAGAACAACAGGGTTGGCTTTGCAAAGTCCAAATAAGTACAAAAGAGCTGAATACACATGGCGGTACAGTGCTAAAAATCCACATTTTGAAAGGCATAGGTATATACCTGTGCTGCACAACTTTTGTTGCTTTGTAATCAAACCCCATTTAGCAAACGGCTATGTGTAGAGGTGTCTCGCACTCCACTGAAACGGTTGATTAGTGTTTTTAGAAGTGATGGGTGTGCTGCTTACGAAAGATGAGCTGGTTTTCATTTTCATCAGGGATTTGTTTTAAACTGTCACCTTAATTAAATGCAGTTTTAGGGAAAGGTGACCCTCTACTACTGACTGGGAAGTATTTTATTGTGATTGCCCTGAATACCTAAATAAACACAATTAAAATGATCATGAGTGTTTATTTCGTGATGTGAAAATTGTTTTAAAAAGACTACAAGAGCAGTCAATGTCTGGCTACAAGGCTGTATGGAATAGCTGAACATCTAAAGTATTGTTAAATTGTATGCAAAGTAGGAAGATTAACTAGTTTAATAACATGTTTACTCCTTCAGCTAATCAAAGCATTTCGTGCTTGTTGGTTAATACACAATCTAAGTTATTAAAGATTAAACTGAGTTGCAGGACATTAAGCAATTTGGACCAAGGTGATCTTTTGTCTATTTTATTTGTAAACAACAATGTATACACAACCATGGTTTAACGTGTGTGTGTATGTTTCTGTACTACTATCCTCACTAGAGTCGTGGGCGTGGCTATCCCAGCTATCTTCGGGTGAGAGGCAGGGTACACCCTGAACTAGTCGCCAGCCAATCACAGGGTACATATAAACAAACAACCATTTACATTCACACCTACGGACAATTTAGTCTTCAATCAACCTACCACGCATGTTTTTGGGGTGTGGGAGGAAACCGGAGTACTTGGAGAAAGCCCATGCGGGCACGATTACCCAAGTAATCCATAAATTCAAAGAAAGTAGAACAAAGAAGCTCAAATTATGTGTAGTAATGTGAAATGACACAGGGAAAAGGTATTGAACACACCAACTGCTATTTATTTAACACTTTGTACAAAAGCCTTTGGTTGCAATGACAGCTTCAAGATGCCTCCTGTATGGAGAAACTAGTCACACACATTGCTCTGGTGTGATTTTGGCCCATTCCTCCTCACAAGCAGTCTTCAAATCTTGGTTCTGTGGGCGTCTTTTATGGACCTTGAGTTTCAGTTCTTTCCATAGATTTTCGATTGGATTCAAGTCAGGTGATTGGCTAGGCATTTCTAGCAACCTTTTTTTTCCCTTCTTTCTTTCTTTGAAACCAATTGAGAGTTTTCTTGCCAGTATGTTTTGGATCATTATCCTGATTAAATATCCACCCTTGTTTAATTTTCATCATCCCTGTATATGGCAGCAGATGTTTGTCAAGAATCTCTGTACATTTACCCATTCATCATTCCTTCAATGCGTGTTGAGCGTGCATACAGGCCGTGGGGGCGGAGTACATTACTGTTTTCCTTGTGACAACAGTACCTGCAAATTCCATATCTTTTTGAAGCTCTCCACAGGTGGTCCTTGGCTCTTGGACAACTCTTGTGATTTTTCTTTGCACTCCTCTGTCAGAAATCTTGCGAGGAGCACCTGATCGAGGCAAATTTATGGTGGTATGATTGGCTTTCAACTTACGTATTATGGCCCCAACCGTGCTCACTGGAACTTTTAGAAACTTAGATATGCGCCTGCAACCAATGTCATCGTTATGTTTTGCAGCAATTAGTTTTCGATGGTCTTTAGACAGCTCTCTGCTCTTACCCATCATGAGATATGTCTTGATCCACACCTTGGCAATGAAACGTTTTTGTAGGCCATCAATTAGGACTGAACCAGCTGATATTCATTTGCACTGAAAAGGTGCTGGATTGCTGTTTGATTATTGATAGATTTTAGGTGTTGTCTTGGCCTTCCATGCCTTTTTGCACCTCCCTTCATGTGTTCAATACTTTTTCCCTGTGTCATTTCACATTTTTACACACAACTTAATTTCTAATCTTATTTGTTCTACTTTCTTTGTATGTATGCATTACTTGGTTGTGCCCAACATCTGGTGAAATTTTCAGGGCAATAGCACCTTTAAAAGTACATTTAGTGAGAAAAATTGTGACGTTTTAAATACTTATTTCAGCCACTGTATATATACAGACCATTTCCCAAAAAAAATAATATCATGGAAAATGTCTTTATTTCCACAATTCCATTAAAAAAGTTAAACTTTTCATAGATTATACAATTTAAACAATTTCAAATATATTTATTTTTACATAATTTGGGTTTCAGCTAATAAAACCCACAAAATCAGGAATTCAAAAAATACTGTGAAGAAATCAGCCCAAATTTTGCAGGCCATAAATGTTTTAATCTGTCACACACCAATCATCTACTAAACTCAAAGCACCTGAACTGGTTTCCCAAGTGTCATTAAATTGCTTCAGTTTGGTTCAATTGTCTCAGTTGGGCACAATCTGGGGAAGACTGCAGACTTGACAACTGGCCAGGAGACCATCATTGATACCCTCCAAAGGATGGGTAAGCCACAAAAGTTCATAGCTAAGGAGGGTGGTTGTTCACAGAGTTCAGTGTCCAAACATCAATGGAAGGACAAAATGTGGCAGGAGAAGATGCACCAGCAAGAGATGACCGTGGGCTTCAGCGGATTATCATAGACAGAAGATTCAAGAATGTAGCCGAGATACAGAAAGAGTGGAACGAGGCAGGAGTCACAGCTTCAAAAACCACCACATTTAGATGCATCTGGGAAATGGGCTACAACTGTCCTGAGGTGAAGCCACTTCTGAGCCTTAGCCAACAGGGCCAAGGAGAAGAAGGACTGGACTGTTGGCCAGTGGTCCTGGGTCCTCTTTTCCGATAAAAGTAAAGTGTGTCTTACATTCGGGAATCAAGGTCCAAGGGTTTGGAAGAAGACCGGTCCAAGGATTTGGAGGAAGACCGATCCAAGAAGAGAACCCAAGCTGCCTGAGGTCCAGTGTGAAATATCCACAGTCAGTCATGATTTGGGGTGTAATGTCCAGTGCAGGTGTTGGTAAACTCTGCTATCTTAAATCCTAGGTCACTGCAACAGTCTACCATAATATTTTAGAGGACTTCATGATTCCTTCTGCTGAGGATCGGTATGGAGATGCAGATTTCATCTTCCAGCAGGACTTGGCCCCTACCCATACCGCCAGAAGCACCAAAACCTGGTTTGATGCCCATGCCATCACAGTGCTTGACTGGCTAGCCAACTCGCCGGATCTAAACCCCATTGAGAATCTATGGGGTATTATCAAGAGGAAAAAGAGGAGCACCAGACCCAAGAACAAAGAAGAACTGACAGCAAGCATTAAGGAGATCTGGGTTTCCATACCTCCCAGGCAATGCCACAGGGTGATTGCCTCAATGTCACGGCGCATCGAGGCAGGGATTAAAGCAAAGCGATTCCCAACCAAGTATTGATTAACATATCGTTTTGAAAGTACCATTTATTGATTAATTTAATGGGACCCAAATTTCTTTTTTTTTTTTTTTTTCTACAAAAAACGAGTGGGGATTTCTTCAAAGTATTCTAATGTTTTGAATTCCTGATATCGTGGGTTTTATGAGCTGGAAGCCCAAATTATGTAAAAATAAACAAGTACTTGAAATTGTTTAAATTGTGGGCCGTGAATCTATAGTCTCTCAAACTTTAACTTTTTGAATGGAATTATTGAAATAAATAAACTCTTCCATGATATTAAATTTTTTTGGGGAAAGGGTGTGTGTGTATGTATGTATGTGTATGTGTATATATATATGTATATATATGTATATATATGTACACGTATATATATATGTATATGTATATATATATGTATATATATATATATATATATATATATATATGACATCTGATAGAGTTCAGCTTCTTCTCTCAGCTTCAAAATGGTTTGCTTTTTTTCCCCATAGACGGTTCTCAGGTCTTAATGTTTGCTTAACAGCAAATGCAGTTTTCACATGTGAAACCCAAAGCCAAAAACAAACACTGTTTAAGCAATCAATCTAAAACACAACACCTGAGCAAAGAGAAACACCCATCAGTCACATGTTCCAATACTTTTGCTCACTTGAAAAGTGGGTGGCCTCAAACAAAAGGTGCTCTGTCCTGAGTTGTTTAACACATCTAGATGTAAATACCATGAAATAAAAGCTGGAATTCTGAACTTTCGTCTCATATTCCATCTTTTGATCTGAAACCCAAATGTCTTCAGTATACAACAAAAACAAAGAAATTGACCTTTTGGAGGGGACTGTATGTATATGTGTATATGTATACAGTGGGGCAAAATAGTATTTAGTCAATTTAGAACTTTCGCCCATCTCCCGACTGCATCTCTGGAGCTCAGCCACAGTGATCTTTGGGTTCTTCTTTACCTCTCTCACCAAGGCTCTTCTCCCCCGATTGCTCAGTTTGGCCGGCCGGCCAGCTCTAAGAATGGTTCTGATCGTCCCAAACATCTTCCATTTAAGAATTACAGAGGCCACTATGCTATTAGGAACCTTAAGTGCAGCAGATTTCTTTTTGTAACCTTGGCCAGATCTGTGCCTTGCCACAATTCTGTCTCTGAGCTCTACAGGCAGTTCCTTTGACCTCATGACATGCACTGTGAGCTGTAAGGTCTTATATAGTCAGGTGTGTGGCTTTTCCTAATCAAGTCCAATCAGTATAATCAAACACAGCTGGACTCCAATGAAGGTGTAGAACCATCTCAAGGATGATCAGAAGAAATGGACAGCACCCGAGTTAAATATATGAGTGTCACAGCAAAGGGTCTGAATACTTATGGCTGTGTGATATTTCAGTTTTTCTTTTTTCATAAATCTCTCAAAAATTAAACAATTCCATTTTTTTCTGTGAATATGGGGTGCTGTGTGTACATTAATGAGGAAAAAAATGAACTTAAATGATTTTAGCAAATGGCTGAAATATAACAAAGAGTGAAAGATTTAAGGGGGTCTGAATACTTTCCCACTGTATGCAGTAGTCAACAAGCCAAGGGAAGGTTATCTAAAACACAATGACACGCGAATTGCAATACAACAAATTATATAAATTGGTCATTCTTTCTCTGCGGCCCAGTAAAAAATGCCTCACGGCCAGGTACCGGTCCGCGGACCGGTGGTTGGGGACGACTGCTCTAGAGGACATCTGCATGGAGGAATGGGCCAAAATACCAGCAACAGTGTGTGAAAACCTTGTGAAGACTTACAGAAAACGTTTGACCTCTGTCATTGCCCACAAAAGGTATATAACAAAGTATTGAGATGAACCTTTGGTGACCATAAATTTATTTTCCACCATAATTTGCTAATAATTTCTTTAAAAAAAAATTTTTTTTTAAATCAATGTGATTTTCTGGATTTATTTTTCTTTCTTCATTTTGTATCTCATCGGTGAGGTATACCTATGATGGAAATTACAGGCCTCTCTCCTCTTTTTAAGTGGGAGAACTTGCACAAATGGTGGCTGACTAAATACTTTTTTGCCCCACTGTATATGTATGTATAAATAAGACCTTATTTTGCTTCTAAATAGGTCTCTGGTTCTGTTTCCATCATCTTAAAGTTACTGGGCATTTAATCTTACTGAGTAAACTAATAATTAAACCAACATGCAATATAAGTATGTCCTCTGGGCTGTGTCTTTACACATGTCACTGGAATGAATTTGAACCTAAATTTAGCAAGGAATCTTTCTATTGAGCTGTTTATTAGCGAATATCTGTTCAATATTTAGATAACCTTCCCTTGGCTTGTTGACTACTGCATACAGTGGGAAAGTATTCAGACCCCCTTAAATCTTTCACTCTTTGTTATATTTCAGCCATTTGCTAAAATCATTTAAGTTCATTTTTTTCCTCATTAATGTACACACAGCACCCCATATTCACAGAAAAAAATGGAATTGTTTAATTTTTTGGAGATTTATTAAAAAAGAAAAACTTAAATATCACACAGCCATAAGTATTCAGACCCTTTGCTGTGACATTTTTATATTTAACTCAGGTGCTGTCCATTTCTTCTGATCATCCTTGAGATGGTTCTATACCTTCATTGGAGTCCAGCTGTGTTTGATTATACTGATTGGACTTGATTCGGAAAAGCCACACACCTGTCTATATAAGACCTTACAGCTCACAGTGCATGTCATGAGGTCAAAGGAACTGCCTGTAGAGCTCAGAGACAGAATTGTGGCAAGGCACAGATCTGGCCAAGGTTACAAAAAGAAATCTCCTGCACTTAAGGTTCCTAATAGCACAGTGGCCTCCGTAATCCTTAAATGGAAGATGTTTGGGACGATCAGAACCATTCTTAGAGCTGGCCGGCCGGCCAAACTGAGCAATCGGGGGAGAAGAGCCTTGGTGAGAGAGGTAAAGAAGAACCCAAAGATCACTGTGGCTGAGCTCCAGAGATGCAGTCGGGAGAAAGTTCTAGAAAGTCAACCATCACTGCAGCCCTCCACCAGTCGGGGCTTTATGGCAGAGTGGCTCGACGGAACCCTCTCCTCAGTGCAAGACACATGAAAGCCCATAAGGAGTTTGCTAAAAAAAAAAAAAAAAAAACACCTGAAGGACTCTAAGACGGTGAGAAATGAGATTCTCTGGTCTGATGAGACCAAGATAGAACTTTTTGGCCTTAATTCTAATTGGGATGTGTGGAGAAAACCAAGCACTGCTCATCACCTGTCTATTACTCTCCCAACAGTGAAGCATGGTGGTGTCAGCATCATGCTGTGGGTGTGTTTTTCAGCTGCAGGGACAGGACGACTGGTTGCAATCGAAGGAAAGATCCCCAAAGCCAGATGTGAAAAACCTGTTGCATTATTCCCAAAAAGACTCATGGCTGTATTAGCTCAAAAGGGTGCTTCTACTAAATACTGAGCAAAGGGTCTGAATACTTATGGCTGTGTGATATTTCAGTTTTTCTTATTTAATAAAGCTGCAAAAATTTCAACAATTTTGTCTTTTTTCTGTCAATATGGGGTGCTGTGTCTACATCAATGAGGGGGGGAAAATGAACTTAAATGATTTTAGAAAATGGCTGCAATATAACAAAGCATGAAAAACTTAAGGGGGTCTGAATACTTTCCATATCCACTGTATTACCAGTGTCTTTGTACTATAGTATCTTAAAATTATATTAGACATCCCAATTCTAAGGCACATTGGAAGCAAAAATATAATAATTTAAATCCAGAATATTTCTCACTTTGAATAAAATGCATGTTCCTTCTTTCTCAAACTCAGTTGCTCCCTGTTCAGATGTATTTACTGTATGTTTGTAAACTTAATCCAAAACTATCATGATTTGAATAATAAAATCTTGAAATTTTTTTTAACATCAAACAACACTAATCATGTGTACATTTCCCTCAAATATAACAGCAACAATAACTACTATAAAACTGCATCATGCATTATTTTCTTAAAACCATTCTGATTGTCTGTTTTCTCCATATGTGACTGATGTTGCAGTTCAGTTTAGTTCACTTGAAAATGTTAAAACTTCAACAAATCAAATTAATACTGACCTTTAAGCTATTATTGCTTTAAAATGTCGTCTTGAGCAGTCAGCATAAGAAATAAACAATGGTGTTTTTTCAGCTCATGCTAATAAAATCAATGTGTTAACTATAAAATCATCATGAACATTAAATTCTAAGAGAGTCACAGTAGCAAATACTGTACATACTATTGAAACTTTGAATCTTAAGTTTAAGGTTTGTAGATATCCAAATGTTGAGTCTTCATAGACTTCATAGACTGTTCAGACTTTGACTGTAGGAAGTATCCAAAAGTGACACTGACTTGAATCAGACCTCTTTTCAACCGTCCTGCTCGTTTCCTTCCTTCTCCTTTTCTGAGATGGTACTACCGTGGTCCTGCTCAGCTTTGCGTTCCGTGTTGTGGCTGTCCTGTCCATCTTCAGACTCTGTGCATGGGTCTTTGACTACTTCCTCCATCACCAGCTCTCCTTCCAGCTCCTCCTGTGTCTCCTCCTCCACCTGACCCACTGTGTCCGGGATAATCTCCACCTCAATGTCCGAAGAGTCCTCGAGTTCCTTGAACCACACACTCTTCTGCCCCTCCTTCCTCCTCTGCTTGGCCAGGATGGACCTTGAGCTGTAATCGTCTCCATCTCCTCGACCTCTCCTGGAGGGTCTTACCGAGGGACTCCCTTTGGGGACGTGGTTAGTGAAGACACCACAGGAGGCGCAGTGACGGTTGCGTCTCCCCAGGGGCATGATTCGGCCCCCGGGGAAGGTGCTCCGTCTGGGAAGGGTGTTCTTCCAGCGGCCACGGCTTACGTCGGCCTCATTCTGGAAGCCATCATTGGTGTACTGCAGGGAGTCTCTGTGGCCAGTATTTGGCTGCTTAGATTTCAGAGAGTCCAAGCACTATAAGCAGTGGAGAGATTAAAATGTAATGAATCATGGCTTGTATATAGACTTTCTGTTCACTTGCTGTATAAAGATGGCGGTTTTGCAGAGTAATGTTTTCATATTTCATCACAGAAACCTTGTGTGTTGTACTTGATAAATATTAATCAAAGGAAAAGGTGAGGTGCAAGACGTTTTCTGACGCGTAAGATGTGACTGCTTGAAGACACTAGTGTTCTTTCACACAGCATGGATGTCAATTTGTGTGAAAGTCTTCATAATTGGCTGGCTAAATAATTCCAAGGAAAGCCAGCCTTTTGTGTCACAAGCAGGGTTTTCATAACTACAAAAAGCAAGTTGCCTATTCTTTTCTGTGGGGAAAAAATTAACACATCTGGCCATCAATGGGAGATGCATGTACAAAAGTTTTTGGTACCCCTCTATTAATGAAAGAAAACACACAATGGTCGTAGAAATAACTTGAATCTGACAAAAGTAATAAGTATTTAATGAAAAGTCTTCTTCTTCTTTTCCTTTCGGCTTGTCCCGTTAGGGGTCGCCACAGCGCGTCATCCTTTTCCATGAGAGCCTATCTCCTGCATCCTCCTCTCGAACACCAACTGCCATCATGTCTTCCCTCACGACATCCATCAACCTTCTCTTTGGTCTTCCTCTAGCTCTCTTGCCTGGCAGCTCCATCCTCATCATCCTTCTACCAATATACTCACTCTCTCTCCTCTGGACGTGTCCAAACCATTGGAGTCTGCTCTCTCTAACTTTGTCTCCAAAACATCGAACCTTGGCTGTCCCTCTGATGAGCTCATTTCTAATTTTATCCAACCTGGTCACTCCGAGAGCGAACCTCAACATCTTCATTTCCGCCACCTCCAGCTCTGCTTCCTGTTTTCTCTTCAGTGCCACTGTCTCTAATCCGTACATCATGGCTGGCCTCACCACTGTTTTATAAACTTTGCCCTTCATCCCAGCAGAGACTCTTCTGTCACATAACACACCTGACACCTTCCTCCACCCGTTCCAACCTGCTTGGACCCGTTTCTTCACTTCCTGACCACACTCACCATTGCTCTGGACGGTTGACCCCAAGTATTTAAAGTCCTCTACCCTTGCCATCTCTTCTTCCTGTAGCCTCATTCTTCCCCCACCACCCCTCTCATTCATGCACATATATTCTGTTTTACTTCGGCTAATCTTCATTCCTCTGCTTTCCAGTGCATGCCTCCATCTTTCTAACTGTTCCTCCAGCTGCTCCCTGCTTTCACTGCAGATCACAATGTCATCTGCAAACATCATGGTCCACAGGGATTCCAGTCTAACCTCATCTGTCAGCCTATCCATCACCACTGCAAAAAGGAAGGGGCTCAGGGCTGATCCCTGATGCAGTCCCACGTCCACCTTAAATTCTTCTGTCACACCGACAGCACACCTCACCGCTGTTCTGCTGCCCTCGTACATGTCCTGTATTATTCTAACATACTTCTCTGCCACTCCAGACTTCCGCATGCAGTACCACAGTTCCTCTCTGGGTACTCTGTCATAGGCTTTCTCTAGATCTACAAAGACACAATGTAGCTCCTTCTGACCTTCTCTGTACTTTTCCATCAACATCCTCAAGGCAAATAATGCATCTGTGGTACTCTTTCTAGGCATGAAACCATACTGTTGCTCGCAAATACTCACTTCTGTCCTGAGTCTAGCCTCCACTACTCTTTCCCATAACTTCATTGTGTGGCTCATCAACTTTATTCCTCTATAGTTGCCACAGCTCTGCACATCACCTTTGTTCTTAAAAATGGGCACCAGTACACTTTTCCTCCATTCCTCAGGCATCTTCTCACGCACTAGAATTCTATTGAACAAGCTGGTCAAAAACTCCACAGCCACCTCTCCTAGATGCTTCCATACCTCCACAGGAATGTCATCAGGACCAACTGCCTTTCCATTTTTCATTCTCTTTAATGCCTTTCTAACTTCCCCCTTACTAATCATTGCCACTTCCTGCCTCTTCTACTCTCCCTTCTCTATCATTTTCCTCATTCATCAACTCCTCGAAGTATTCTTTCCATCTACCTAGCACACTGCTGGCACCAGTCAACATATTTCCATCTCTATCCTTAATCACCCTAACCTGCTGCACATCCTTCCCATCTCTATCCCTCTGTCTGGCCAGCCTGTATAGATCCTTTTCTCCTTCTTTAGTGTCCAACCTGCCATACATGTCATCATATGCCTCTTGTTTTGCCTTTGCCACCTCTACCTTTGCCCTGTGTCGCATCTCAATGTATTCCTTTCGCCTCTCCTCGGTCCTCTCAGTGTCCCATTTCTTCTTAGCTAACCGTTTTCCTTGTATGATTTCCTGTACTGTGAGGTTCCACCACCAAGTCTCCTTCTCTCCTTTCCTGCCAGAAGATACACCAACTACTCTCCTGCCTGCTTCTCTGATCACCTTGGCTGCAGTGGTCCAGTCTTCTGGAAGCTCTTCCCGTCCACCGAGAGCCTGTATCACCTCTTCCCGAAAAGCTGCACAACACTCGTCCTGTCTCAGCTTCCACCACATGGTTCTCTTCTCTGCCTTTGTCTTCCTAATTTTCCTCCCCACCATCAGAGTCATCTTACACACCACCATCCTATGCTGTCTAGCCACACTCTCCCCTACCACTACCTTACAGTTGGTAACCTCCTTCAGATTACATCGTCTGCACAAGATGTAATCCACCTGTGTGCTTCTACCTCCGCTCTTGTAGGTCACCCTATGTTCGTGCCTCTTCTGGAAAAAAGTGTTCACTACAGCCATTTGCATCCTTGTTGCAAAGTCTACCACCATCTGTCCCTCCAAGTTCCTTTCCTGGATACCGTACTTACCCATCACTTCTTCATCACCCTTATTACCTTCACCAACATGTCCATTACAATCTGCACCAATTACGACTCTCTCTTGAGCTTGAGTCCTTGAGCAAGACACTGATACCCCGAAATGCTCCCCGGGCGCTTCAGCTGCCCCCTGCTCCAGTGTGTTCCACTAACATGTGTATGTGTTCACTGTGATGGGTTAAATGCAGAGAACAAATTTTGTGTGCATGCATGCATGTTCATGACAATAAAAGATGATTCTTCTTCTTCTTCTTCTTCTTCTCTCTGTCTGGGATGCTCAGAACTACATCATCTAGCTCCTTCCAGAATTTCTCTTTCACCTCTAGGTCACATCCTACCTGTGGGGCATAGCCACTAATCACATTACACATAACACCCTCAATTTCAAATTTCAGCCTCATCACTCGATCTGATACTCTTTTCACCTCCAAGACATTCTTAGCCAACTCTTCTTTTAAAATAACCCCGACTCCATTTCTCTTCCCATCTACACCATGGTAAAATAATTTAAACCCTGCCCCTAAACCTCTAGCCTTACTGCCTTTCCACCTGGTCTCCTGGACACACAATATATCAACCTTTCTCCTAATCATCGTGTCAACCAACTCCCGGGATTTTCCTGTCATAGTCCCAACATTCAAAGTCCCCACATTCAGTTCTAGGCTCTGTGTTTTCCTCTTCTCTTTCTGCCGAAGAACCCGCTTTCCACCTCTTCTTCTTTGACTTCGACTTCGACCCACAGTAGCTGAATTTCCAACAGCGCCCTGCAGGTTGACGGCGCCGGTGGCGGACGTTGTTAACCCGGGCCACGACCGATCCGGTATGGAATTCTTTGGATGAACGCTCATATTTGTATGGCAAGGTTTTAAGCCGGATGCCCTTCCTGACGCAACCCTCTGCATTTATCCGGGCTTGGGACCGGCCTACAGTTTGCACTGACTTGTGCCCCCCATAGGGCTGCATAGGGCTGAAAAGTAACCAATGAAAA
This sequence comes from Phyllopteryx taeniolatus, assembly GCF_024500385.1. Taxonomy (NCBI): domain Eukaryota; kingdom Metazoa; phylum Chordata; class Actinopteri; order Syngnathiformes; family Syngnathidae; genus Phyllopteryx; species Phyllopteryx taeniolatus. The sequence goes on from NW_026903162.1 coordinate 1,269,429, forward strand.
TCAGAATTGTGGCTCAACAGAATTATTTAAAAAAAAAAAAAAAAAAAAAAAAAAAAAAAACAGGTCTGGACAAAAATGATGGTCCCCTTAATTTTGTTGCACAACATTTTGAGGAAATCACTGCAATCAAACAATTTTTGTAACTTTCAATGATACTGCTGACAGCAGGTATTTTTGCCCACTTTTATGAGTAAACTGCTCCAGTTGTTTTATGTTTGAAGGGTGCTTTCTCCAGTTGGCATGTTTCAGCTACTTCCCCAGATGTTCAATAGTATTTAGATCAAGGCTCTTAGAAGGCAACTTCAGAGTAGTACAGTGTTTTGCTCCTAGCCATTCTTGGGTGTTTTTAGCTGTGTTTTTTGGGTCATTACCCTGTTGCAAGACCCATGACCTGAGACTTTCTGACACTGGGCAGCACATTTCTCTCTAGAATAAACTTCATACTCTTGAGATTTCATTGTACCCTGCGCAGATTATAGACACCTTGTGCGAGAGATGTTTCATTTTTGCATCTGGAAACTGAGCTGATAATGCCTTGCCAAAAAGTTCCAGTTTTGTCTCATCTGTCCATAGGACATTGTCTTAGAAGCTTTGTGGCTTGTCAACATGCAGTTTGGCATATTCCATTCTGGCTTGTTTTTTATTATTTATTGCCAACAGTGGTGTCCTCCTTTGTCGTCTCCCATGAAGTCCACTTTGGCTCAAGCAACGACAGATGGTGTAATCTGACACTGACATATTTTGACCTTGGAGTTCACCTTTAGTTTCTTTGGAGGTTGTTCTGGGCTCTTAACATTAATTTTATGTCTCTTCAATTTGTCAAATTTTCCTCCTGCGGCCACATTCAGGGAGGTTTGCTTCAGTTCTGTGGATCTTAAATTTCTGAATAATATGTGCAACTGTCACAGAAACATCAAACTGCTTGGAGATGGGCTCATAGCCTTTACCTTTAACGTGCTTGTTAATAATTCATAAATTAATAATTTTCTTTCTAATCTCCTGAGGCAACTCTCTCCTTTGCTTTCTCTGGTCCATGTTCAGTGTGTTACACCCCATGTCACAGAACAGCATAGTGATTAATTGTCACACTTTAAATAGGCCGGCAGACTGATTACAAGTTTGAAGACACTTGTGATGCTAATGAGAGGACACACCTTGTTTGAACATGTCCCGATGGTCAAATTATTTTCTTTTCTCGGGTTACGATCATTTTTGTCCAGGCTTGTTTCATGAGTTTGTTTTTTAAAATTATTCCTGTTTAACCACAATTCAAAAGCAATGTCTGAATTTCATTGGTTAGTTTTCATTATTATTATTTTTTTTTTGTTATTTTATTTTGTTATTTTATTTTGTTTTTTGTTATTACTTTTGTGAGATTCAAGTTATTTCTGTGACTACTGGGGTTTTTTCTTTCATTAACAGGGCGATACTAACAATTTTGTTAATGTATGTATATTTAGGAGCAACAGTCATACAACTCAAATTCCAATGAAGTTGGGACATTGCGTTAAACATAAATAAAAACAGAATACAATGATTTGCAAATCATGTTCAACCTATATTTAAGTGAATACACTACAAAGACAAGATATTTAATGTTCAAACTGATGAACTTTATTGTTTTTAGCAAATAATCATTAATTTTGAATTTTATGGCTGCAACACGTTCCAAAAAAGCTGGGACAGGTGGCAAAAAAGACTGAGAAAGTTGAGGAATGCTCATCAAACACCTGTTTGGAACATCCCACAGGTAAAAAGGCTAATTGGAAACAGGGGGGGGGGCATGATTGGGCATAAAAGGAGCTTCCCTGAATTGGACAATCATTCACAAGCAAAGATGGGGCGAGGTTCACCTCTTTGTGAACAAGTGCGTGAGAAAATAGTCCAACAGTTTAAGGACAATGTTCCTCATCGTACAATTGCAAGGAATTTAGGGATTTCATCATCTACGGTCCATAATATCATCAAAAGGTTCAAAGAATCTGGAGAAATCACTGCATGTGACCGGCAAGGCCGAAAACCAACATTGAATGCCTGTGACCTTCGATCCCTCATGTGGCACTGCATCAAAAAACGACATCAATGTGTAAAGGAAATCACCACATGGGCTCAGGAAAACTTCAGAAAACCAATGTCAGTAAATACAGTTCGGCGCTACATCCCTAAGTGCAACTTGAAACTCTACTATGCAAAGCAAAAGGCATTTATCAACAACACCCAGAAACGCCGCCAGCTTCTCTGTGCCCGAGCTCATCTAAGATGGAGTGATGAAAAGTGGATAAGTGTTCTGTGGTCCGACGAGTCCACATTTCAAATTGTTCTTGGAAATTGTGGACGTGGTGTCCTGCGGGCCAAAGAGGAAAAGAACCACCCGGACCGGTATGGATGCAAAGTTCAGAAGCCAGCATCTGTGATGGTATGGGGCTGTGTTAGTGCAAATGGCATGGGTAACTTACACATCTGTGAAGGCACCATTAATAATGAAAGGTACATACAGGTTTTGGAGAAACATATGCTGCCATCAAAGCAACGTCTTTTTCATGGACGCCCCTGCTTATTTCAGCAAGACAATGCCAAACCACATTCTGCAGGTGTTACAACAGCGTGGCTTCGTAGTAAAAGAGTGTGGGTACTAGACTGGCCTGCCTGCAGTCCAGACCGGTCTCCCATATGAAGCGTAAAATACGACAACGGAGACCCCGGACTGTTGAACGGCTGAAGCTGTACATCGAGCAAGAATGGGAAAGAATTCCACCGACAAAGCTTCAATAATTAGTGTCCTCAGTTCCCAAACATTTATTGAATGTTGTTCAAAGAAAAGGTGATGTAACACAGTGGGAAAAACTTTATTAAACTATTGTTTTTAGCAAATAATCATTAACTTATAATTTTATGGCTACAACACGTTCCATAAAAGCTGGGACAGGTGGCAAAAAAGACTGAGAAAGTTGAGGAATGCTCATCAAACACTTGTTTGGAAAATCCCACAGGTGAACAGGATAATTTGGAACAGGTGGGTGCCATGATTGGGTATAAAAGGAGTGTCCCTGAATTGCTCAGTCATTCACAAGCAAAGATGGGGCGAGGTTCACGTCTTTGTGAACAAGTGCGTGAGAAAATAGTCAAACAGTTCAAGGACAATGTTCCTCAAAGTACAATTGCAAGCAATTTTGAGATTTCATCATCTACGGTCCATAATATCATCAATAGGTTCAGAGAATCTGGAGAAATCACTGCAGGTAAGCGGCAAGGCCGAAAACTGCAGCAAAAACCGACATCAATGTGTAAAGGATATCAACATATGGGCTGAGGAACGCTTCAGAAAACCAGTGTCAGTAAATACAGTTTGGCGCTACGTCCGTAAGTGCAACTTGAAACTCTACTTGTCATGGGTGTGCGTTCCGGTTTTTGTCTTCCCCCTGTTTCACACACCCCTGCTCCTGAGAGCATCTTCACCACCTGTGCCTCGTTCACCCTAATTACCCCTTGCATTTAACCTCATGTCTCATTCTTTCTCGTCGCCAGTTCGTTGTACCTTGTCGTCACGTTCCAGCATTCTTTGTTTCCACGTCAAAGAATCACAGTAAGACTAGACCCCGTTCCGATTATCGACCTCACCTTTTTGCCTCATGTTTTTGGATACTGTTGCCTTTTTTGGATTGCCTGCCTGTGTACTGACCTCTGCCCATATATTAAACGTCTCTTTTTTGAAACTGTACATTTGTTTTGGAGTCGTGCATTTTTGGGTCCTATCCTTTGTTCCGCTCATGACACTACTATGCAAAGCAAAAGCCATTTATCAACAACACCCAGAAACGCCGCCGGCTCATCTAAGATGGACTGATGCAAAGTGGAAAAGTGTTCTGTGGTCCGACGAGTCCAGATTTCAAATTGTTTTGGGAAATTGTGGATGTCGTGTCTGCCAAAAAGGAAAAGAACCAGCCGCAATGTTATGGACGCAAAGTTCAAAAGCCAGCATCTGTGATGGTATGCGGCTGTGTTAGTGCCAATGGCATGGGTAACTTACACATCTGTGAAGGCACCATTAATGCTGAAAGGTATATACAGGTTTTGGAAAAACATATGCTGCCATCCAAGCAACGTCTTTTTCATGGACGCCCCTGCTTATTTCAGCAAGACAATGCCAAACCACATCTGCATGTGTTACAACAGCGTGGCTGTCGCAGTAAAAGAGTGTGGGTACTAGACTGGCCTGCCTGCAGTCCAGACATGTCTCCCATTGTGAATTTGTGGCACATTATGAATCGTAAAATACGACAACGGAGACCCCAGACTGTTGAACAGCAGAAGCTGTACATCAAGCAAGAATGGGAAAGAATTCCTCCTACAAAGCTTCAACAATTAGTGTCCTCAGTTCCCAAACGTTTACGGAATGTAGTTAAAAGAATAGGTGATGTAACACAGTGGTAAACATGACCCTGTCCCAGCTTTTTTGGAATGTGTTGCAGCCATAAAATTCTAAGTTAATGATTATTTGCTAAAAACAATAAAGTTTATCAGTATGAACATTAAATAACTAAATAACTAATCTTTGTAGTGTATTCAATTAAATATAGGTCGAACACGATTTGCAAATCATTGTATTCTGTTTTTATTTATTTTTAACACAATGTCCCAACTTCATTGGAATTGGGGTTGTAAATACTGTATGAAATATGGTCATAGCAGTACAAGTTGTCGTAGGTATTCTGTCATTACTGTATTTTACAGCTAGAAACACTGACCTCACATATTTTGTCCGCGCTGGAGTTGCCCTTCCACAAGCGGGAAATCAAGAAGCCAATCACAGTGAAGCAGAGGACCAGCAAAGCTGCCATAACCAGCCCAAGGAGTGCCATGTCACCGGCACGGTAGCCAACGTTTGACGGGGACGGCATGGCATCGGCTGCAGAGAAGATCATGCCAGAAGGATGTATAAATGAAGTTTGCATATACATATGTGAATTTACCAAGAATAGAACTTATTTTCTTTGGTATGCTATAATCAGTTGGATATTTTTTCTTCCTGAATTCCACAATAGCACAAGGCCACAACATATACAGTACAAGGATGTCTGGAAACTTTATAAATGCATTTTATTTCCCTCCAGCACCTATACATTTTCAGCTCGATGGCAGTTCTTGCAGTGTACTGTATAGTGATGTTCCTACCAGGTATAACCTGAACAGAGAGGGCAGCTGTACCAAACTCTCCTGTTGTTGGGTCCACTGCTCTAAGCTGATTTTAAGGGGGGTAAAAAACACAAATATTGCTTAGAAGTGAAAGTCAAAATCTTTTGTATTCATTGTTGCGGTGCATGATATTCACCTGTAGTGCAAATGACTCCGTCTTTACAACTCTCTTCAGTATCACAAAACCATCTGAGGTCACATTGACGTAACTGCTGTACTGCACCTCATATTTTACATCTGGATTCACACCCTGAAAAAGAGGAGACTATTTAACAAATCTGTTTATAATTATGTTTGGCAACAGATCCAAACCCCATGATTGCCCAAAATAAACATATGACAAAAAGTATGGAAAGTTGTGTTTGGTATATTATTTCCATTTTGTAACAATGCTTCTTGGCAATAAATCTTATACTTTTGGAAAGCTGTTTATTGCCCTCTTAAAGGCTGCCAAATTTGTCAGTAATATGCATTTGTGGGATGGGCAGCAGAGCTGAGAATTTGGATGGCAGGCATGAAGAATTTGCCAAATCTCTGCCAATGCCAGTTAATTTTGCTTTTGCCATTGATCCTTGTTTGGTAGATTGAATGATTGATGTTTGAAGAAAGACAAATTGTCTATTTAACACTTTATTCACTTAACAGTCAGGAACCTCAGTAGTGTATGGAAGAACGATGCGTAGGCACAACAGCCTGGCACCTTCTCCTCATGCTGGTCACCAGGCTGTTTAGACACAACTGTGGGATGGCATCTAATTTTTCAACCAGCATTTGTCACAAGTCAGCCAATGTGGTTGTGTGGACCCTCTGGCACAAGCAGCATTTCCAAGCTGATCCCATACAGGTAAATGTTCAGTGGGGTTGAGGTCAGGCCATTACATCCTATTCGTTCCCAAATTCTGGAAGTAGTCTCTGATAAACCCCACTCTGTGGGGTAGTGTTGTCCTCTTGGAGGATAGACCTTTGTTCCAGGCTGTGGAGATATGGGATTGCCACAGGTTGCAGAATCCCATCTGGATAGCTCTACATTGAGATTGCTTCCAATAATGACAAGCCTAGTTTTTCCAGTGACGGAGACGCCGCCCCAACCTATGACACTGCCACTGCTGGAGCAACCAGCATTCTCCGCATCTTCTCCACACTTTGTCCCTACGATCCAACTGCCATAAGCTGACAGGGTGAGGAAACAGTCTTCTAGGGGTGTTGTCTTCTTGTCACACCCACTTAGCGGCCTGTCTTTGATATCTCCACTTACATGGAATTTTAGCTCAGGAAAGGTACGAGGGCTCACACCAAACAATGCAGGAACTTGGTTTTGATGAACAACAGGTTGAAGTTGCCATTTCACATGAGCCCTATCCAGATGAGTTCAATGTTGCATGCCGATTCTTGGAGCAGACACCTACTGACCACGTTAGCAGGGCCCACGCTCACCTGAGGGTACCAGGAGCTCAAAGCAAGAGTCAATGGCACCAGTAAAATAAGATGTTTGGCATTGGCAGAAAAGATTTGTGCATTTTCTTTCATGGGGGCAACCCACATACTCAGTCCTGCAGTTCTGAATCCCACAAATGTAGGTTCCTTACAAATGTGGCTTTTAAAAGGGTAATACACCGGTTTTCCAATGGTGTAAGATGACAGCTGGGATAGGCTCCAGCACGCCCGCGACCCTAGTGAGGAGAAGCGGCTCAGAAAATGGATGGATGGATGGATGCCAAGAAGCATTGCTACAATAAAGACATAATCTACCAAACACAAATTTACTTACTTTGTGTGCAATATTGTATTCATATTATACAAAGTTGAATGAACAACTGGTAGAATGGAATATTAAAATACAATTCGGTGCACATTCATTTTAGCAAGGCTCAAAATGATTTAGTTGGTTGAGGAGCAATTTTGTGACAACTCAGGACAAGCTAGTCTAGATGTCATGAAAGCATCAGAACTACAGGATACAACAATCAATTCATTGTTTTGTACTCTGTTTAAGTCTTTCTGGATAATCTGCTGCTATTTGTCTGAAATAATTGAAAGTAATAGTCTGTTAAAAGCAAAACTCTCCACCTGGCGCTGATACAATTAAAAGCCTATCCTCCGCCAGAAGTGTAGAACTTACACCGGCAAAATCCTCATCTCGCGCTCGGACCCTGAAGGGTCTGTTGCTACTGCGGTCCCTGAGGATCATGCTCTCAGGTATAGAGTTGCTGTAGATAAAGCCCTCGTAACGCTCCTTCTCAAATTGAGGAGGGTTCCTGCTCTTCTTCGTCACATCAAAGGTCACTTGCGTCACAGCAAACTGATCCCTGTTGGTCACTTGTGATGCCTGAATGTTTTGGGGTGGGGGGGAAACACTTGAATAACAAGTTGAAAAAAACAATATATTGAGCAATATGATGTTGCATTACCAGAACAGTGAGAGTTATTGGGCCCACAATATCTACAGCTTTGGTCATGCTTATATTCCCTGTTTCTTCATCTATCTGGAATATATTTCCTTCATTCCCTGCATTGGCAAGAAAAATAAAAACATTTAGATATTTTGAAACCACACTTAGGGAAACACCATTTAGCAAAAATAAAATCAACATGATCTACAGTATCAACTTAAATGTAAATAATACACAAAAAAAAATTGAAAACGGTATGACTTCATTCGGAACACCACTCATGAAAACAGGTTACTCATATAGGTGTACTGTATTTTTGGATGTTCCAATATTGATTAAAAGTTACAATTTAAAACTTGTGGCAACTTTTCTTCAGCTTCTGGGGGAGTTTTTTGCAAGACTCATTCCAAAAGCTGTGCCACTGACAACTTGATGTCAAAGTTAAGACAGGGAGCTTTATTATTTTTAGTTTTTGACAGTTGTTAACTTATTTTTATACTCATGTGTAAGTAAGAATGTTTACAGAAGATATACATCAGGTGCATCTGCGACAATCACCTTCGAAATTGACCTTTGACATTCATTGATTCATTCATTCATTGATGTTACAACTTGTGCATTTTATTGTTTTTACGGCTTAAACTTTGAAGTGCTTAGCTATTTTTTGCGCATTTTTACCCAATTAAGAATGGAAAAATGTTACTTAAAACATTGCCTTTACAGTTACCCTGAAACAGATTTTGTTCTATTTCCACTATTAAGTTTTGGAAATGATCGAAATCTAAAGAAATCACAAATGAACACAAAGTGTTTTTTTATCACACACGGGTAGGGGCGTCACTAGGTTTTATGGAGAGACCCTCCTCTTAGCGCCCAGAAGATGCACAGGATGTGAGGGAATGTAGTGCGCGAGCACAAGATTTCACAAACAGCTAACAAAGATTGAGAAATTGCTTGTTAACATTTTTGGACAGATTTTAAAACAATGAAATACTGGGTAAAAGTTAAAAGTCGCCATTATATTTGTACTGTTGTTTCAGTCTGTTTTTTAATACAGTACACAAACACAGGAAGTATGGTTACAGCAGTAACCACAAATATGAAAACATATGTACACATTGTTGCAAACTACGCAAAAAAAGGTCACTTTTTTTTGTGACAAAATCAGCCAAGCCCATCATTTCCAATTAACAAAGAAATAGAGATTAATTTCTCTTCGGGGAGTTAAAAATGTAATCAAAATCCAATTAACAGCTGCAATCGCCAGCTACTTTTCCGCTTGCGTCAGACTTCCCCAGGGCTACACAAGCACCTTACCACCACCAGGGTGTGACTGAAGAGTGAATAATGTGTGAAATTGTAAAGTGTCTTTGAGTGCCCAGAAAAGTGCTATATACGTGTAATGCATTGTTATTATTATTACTTGGTGGGTGGAAGCATCAACGAATGCCATCAACGAATGCCATCTGTTTTTAAGGGTGGCAAATGTATTGACAATACTGCAAGACTGTGAATTCTTCCCCTTCCTGATACACTGAAACACATTTATTAATAACTGATCAATATAGAGGCTAATCACAAGACTTTGAATCACAAAACACGAACTGTTTTCTCCCAAATACTTTTGAAGTTGCGGAAAGTATATTTTGGGACTTGGAACTTTATAACAGTAAATATCGACATACAGTATATATACACAGACACTTTCCTCAGACTCCCCGGCTCAAAAAGGGATTAAAGGTTTCAGGACTTAAATTTTCCGTACAGTATGTTAGTAATTGATTGATTATATTAAGGGTACGCTATCAACAATCATGTTCGCACAGCAATGGGCAGAGGTGGCGCTATCTGGGATAAAAGCAACCACAGCACAAATTACAGCAAATATTAAACAAATGAACAGGGAGGGGACCTCTTAAAATCCGGTAGCTGATCTGTTCACTCCTGTTCTTGTCTCCATCTTTTGCAAAAACTGGGCCAGGTTCCAGTATCAGTGGGCCTTCCTGTGGATTGAAAACATGCTTTCATTCAATGGCTAGCTATTGAATTGCCCCACTATTGCCCCTTTTCCATTGTACTGGTTCTACCCTCAACCAGCCTCGCTCCGCCTCGTGTGGTCGCTTCTCTATTTCACTTTTTGGAGTGACAATGGCACTGCTTTTCAGAACCTCCGACCTGGTTCTATAACGCAGGCCAAGGAGGGCCTTGACGTAACTGTCATCTGGTGGCCGACAGATGTAGGCGTTTCTTGAAGTGCGGTGACTTGTCACTTTCGGAAACATGGCGTCTAAAGGTTGCCGCACACCGAGCGATGCTGCCGAATCCGATTAGGTGACTGTTTTCATGGCTGACCGATCTGTCTGTCACTGGTATCATCAAGCCATATAAATAGTATATAAAGGATCAAATATTGTGTTTTACATCAATACTTAACTATATTCATAATGTATAATGTACCTGTGGATGGGAAAGCAACACTTGTGACCAGAATGTACGCGAACGTACGTATATGTTGGGAACGTTCAAATGAATGGAGCCAGCAAGCCTCCTTTCAAATATCCACACTCTCGCTTTTATTTTCACCAATACCTTCTCTCTTTAGCAACCTTCTTCCTTAACTATTCATCTTTTTTTACGGTTTAAGGAATGTGATAAAGTACAAGATACTGAATACACAGTATCAAACGCCTATGTAGGCTTGCCGGGCAATCACTCATGTGCGGGGATCATACTGTACACGATGGTCCAGTCCAGTCGGGTTCGACCACGTCACGCAGTGTGCGGCAGGCCGAGAGCAGCTTTTGTTCTGTGGTCGACTGAGGAGGTGCGGACATTTTTTCCGTATTGGCAGAAAATGAAATACAGCGAGATGGAAGGTGCGACGAGTGGGTCACCTTCTTCCTGATCCCGCCCCAATCCCTCCCACTTTGATTGGTGCCTGTTGTAAAGGAAAAGCAATGGAGACCAGGCCAGGCCAAGCGAGCCCGGGGCAGAGTGGGGCCAGGCGGTTCTGGAACTTGTAATGGAAAAGCAGCATATACTGTAAGTAAATTAACTGTAGTTGTGATGTCAACAAATCTTACATGTGGGTCTGCATCAAAGTACAAAATCTTCTTAAACAAATGAATGTGAAAACAAGGTGAAACATGAAAGTGCATGTGTGAATGTACCTTGGCAAATTATATATTCATTCATTCATTCATCTTCCGTTCCGCTTATCCTCACTAGGGTCGCGGGCGCGCTGGAGCCTATCCCGACTATCTTCGGGCGAGAGGCGGGGTACACCCTGAACTGGTCGCCAGCCAATCGCAGGGCACATATATACAAACAAACAACTATTCGCATTCACACATACGGGCAATTTAGAGTCGTCAATTAACCTACCCTGCATGTTTTTGGGATGTGGGAGGAAACCGGAGTGCCCGGAGAAAACCCACGCAGGCACGGTGAGAACATACAAACTCCACACAGGCGGGGTCGGGGATTTGAACCCCAGTCCTCAGAACTGTGAGGCAAATGTGCTAACCAGTTGTTCACCGTGCCGCCCAAATTATATATTTTAAGGCAAAAACAAAAAGCATAATGGTCGAGAATCACCTCCTTCTCCGTCAGATTGACTTTTCCTCGATAGCCAGTGCTCACACACAGCTTGGCAAGTCCTAAATTAGTCCTTACACAAGGCTGAAACCAGGGTGGCCGGTTATCCACATCCTTCACATGCACTGTGATGGTGGCCACGGATGTGAAGAAGGGCTCATTGGAGGCTGAACCATTAAATGTGTCCTGGAAGGTTTCAGACAAAAAAAGTCACAGAAAAGCAGACTTGATGTTGAGGTCTCAGGAGTGATGCTGTGATACTGTACTGTACCTGTACGTGTAAAACCAATGAGATTTTCTGCACAACATCGTAGTCTATGACACTTTTAACGAGTAATTTTGGAGTGTTGATGTTCTCGAGCCGGAAGTATTTATCCTAATTTAACAGACAGAGAAAAGAACATTAGGTCATGACTAAAGGAGCACTGTGAGAGGCTCCGACCACACCCAATAGCACAGCTCCATTGCAACTTAAATAAAAACGATGAACTACATATTTCTGGATTCATTTACGAAACTATTAGCAAATCCAATGACATTGTTTCTTTAGTAATATTTATTACATACATACATACATACACATACATGGGCAGAGTTTCCCAGACTTTTTAGGTCAACTTTGGGGGTGCGTATTATACATGGATGCACATTATCCACGAGAAATTCCGGTACATACATTTTCTAGGTACTGTTCAGTTGGATCCTCTCCCAGCTGACTTTGGGCAAGAGGCAGGGTACAACCTGGAGCAGTTACCAGCCAATCACAGGTGCCATTTACACTCACATTCATACCCACGGCTGGCCATATGCAGGGGCAAGACGCCCTCAAACAAAGGCCTTGCCCCCTAAAATCAAATCTCCGCAAGTTTCATCAACTCTCTGTCTCTCCCCTCCATGCTGTGTGCAGGCTGTTAGTGATCTACTGTCTGCAGTGAGATCCTGCCCCCATTAAATACCCAATCACTGATGAGTATGCAAATGAGCCTACAAACGTATGAACAGTTTTGAGTCTTCAATTACTTAACATGCATGTTTTTGGAATGTGGGAGGAGGCCGAAATACATGGCAAAAACCCTACGCGAGGACAAGGCGAACATGCACGCTCCACTCAGAGCCGGGATTCAAACCCGGGACTCCTCTGTGAGCCACTACTCTATTGTGTTGCCTGTTCTTGTGACTTTCGCTTTGTCCAGTAGGGGGCGCCACAGTTAGTCACAGTTTTTACACAATTTTAACCCTGACTGGCACAACCGCCTCAATTTTTATAATAATAATCTTAATCATCATCATCCTCATCATAGATAGATAGTATATAGCACTTTTCACAATACTCAAAGTCGCTTATCTGGCCTTGGGACCGATCGTGGCTCGGTATTGGGTCAGTGGATGGGAATCAAACCATCTAGCACTACATAACCATTGCTCTATCGTGCGGACTGTACTTCCAAACGTCCAAACAAACAAACAAGCATATTCTTACAAGAAAGATATGAACTATATGCTATGCTTGAGCAACTGTATATCAATGATGTCTTTACAGAGATAATGACACTTAAAACATCAAAGCAACTGTAACCATTATTCACGACATACCACGTACAGTAAATTCTATCAATGTCTATTACACTTTAGTATCATCTTACCATGGCAGACTCCAAGCGATAAAATAGTGGTTCAGAATCAGCATCAGTAGCTTCTATTAGTCCCACACTGGAATTCACTGGAGTCAGCTGCAAGATCCCAAATTCATAATCACGTCCAACATGAGATGAATAATAAATGAAGAATGTTCATTGGCTGCACAGCTCACCTCATTTACTTCCAGAATGTAGTTATTCTGAGCAAAGTTTGGGGGGTTGTCGTTTACATTTTCCACCAATACTTCGACGGACTCATTGACCTTATAAAGAGTAAAATGATGATTAATTCATGAAGTGTGACAGTGATGTGTATTAGGTGATGTACTCACAGATTTGGAGCCTGCTCTGCTGCATTGTACCCAAACCACCAGAGCTGCTCTCTTGGGTAAAGCCTATCAAACATTCATCCGTTGTAATATGATGTACAGGTAAGTATTATTATTATACTGTATGCTATTTGGGTCAGTTATCAGTAAATGATTAAAATGCATAAATATACATTGTTTTACATCTGATTATATCTTGTATGTCATTCTAGATTTTTTACAACAATGTAAACATTGCATCTGATCTTAGTATAATTGCCCTCCTGGTCTGATTATTGGGTCAAAGGACAGTACATTTGTATGCCTATTATTTACTAAAGTGGGATTATGATATTATATAGTATAATACAGTATATGGATTATGAAATGCTAAATCAATGAAATTAACCCACCTGTATGCAACTGCGACATGTAACCCTCAGTAGTTTTGTTTCTCAATTAGTTAATTACCTCATAGTCCAGTTCTTTCTTCACCATCAGGGTTTTGCCTTTCAGGTAAAACATTTCTTCAGGGTTCACCACAACAGTCAGTGTTACATCACTGCCAGAGCTTATTTTAACCACCTGGAGGTCAGCAGTGCTGTTCTCAGGGACAGGCACAGGCCCAGCAGGCACTGTGCAAACTGAGAGGTGTGACAAATCAGATTTTGTTCAAAAGAGCACCTATCAAAGACTTGTGATAGAGTGGAGAAGGGGTTAAACAACATTTTTGATTAATGAGCTTTGCAACATATTCAGTAGTTAATATTGTTGCTGCTACCATAGTATAACATAAAGGCAATAAAATAAAATAACAACAATGAACCATTTGTATTTTATTGGACAAAGGTCACAGGCCACTAACAAGACTTGTTGATGGCAACTAAATATATCCTCTTTATTGGTCAAGTGAGTGCCCTGACTCAACATCCATCCAACCATTTTCTGAGCCGCTTCTCCTCACAAGGGTCGCTGGAGCCTATCCCAGCTAACTTCGGGCGAGAGGCGGGGTCCACCCTGAACTGGTTGCCAGCAAATTGCAGGGCACATATAAACAAACAACCGTTCGCACTCACATTCACACCTACAGGCAATTTAGAGTTGTCAATTAACCTACCATGCATGTTTTTGGGATGTGAGAGGAAACCGGAGTGCCCGGAGAAAACCCACGCAGGTACGCGGAGAAAATGCAAACTCCACACAGGCGGGGTCGGGGATTGAACCCCAGACCTCAGAACTGTGAGGCAGACGCTCTACCTAGTCGTCCACCGTACCGCCCTGACTCAACATAGTACAGTATATAATGTTTTTAAGTTGGAAGACAAAAATGAAGGCAGCAATGCCCGCAAATAGGCAGAAAGTGAAGGTGACCGTAGTAAAGGCGTCCATAACAAACTTTTGTGAAATCTTGCAATTGAATCGGGAGTGTAAACTTAAACCAGACATGCATCCAAATATTGCAAATCCATTGAGATGTTGCATATAAGAAAAAATCAATCATGTATCCTTGAACTGCTTGTCCTCAGTAGGGTCGCTGGTATGCTGGAGCCCATCCCAGCTGATTTTGGGTGAAAAGTAGAGTACACGCTGAACTGGTCGCCAGCTAATCGCAGGGCACATTCTGTATAGACAAACAACCATTCACACTCACAATCACACCTGTTGACAATTTAGAGTCTTCAATTAACCTACCATGCATGTTTTTGGAATGTGTCAGGATACCAGAGTACTCACAGAAAACGCAGGCACGGGGAGAACGTAGAAATGACACACAGGAAGGCCAGAATTGAACCTGGGACCTCAGAACTGTGAGGCAGAGATGTAAACCACACCACCGTGCAGCCCAGACAAAATCATAAGAAAACACTACTGTCCAAATAATTCTGTACCTAACTGAAAATCCTAAAAACACCATTTTATTGAAAGGAAGAGTTTGCATAAAACAAAACAAAACACTTTGTTATATATGTTAAAACTGTCTGGATGACCTCACAGTAGAATTATTAATATCATCGTTTGAAAAATCACCCCTCTCTGGCCCCATCTAATGCCTCTAATTTCTTTTTAATTTTTATTTTTAAACTTGGCATGGCATGACAACAATAGCCAATCAGAGACCGTCGAGACAGGAGGTGTGACGGACTAAATGTGAATCATTTGTTCATGTGCACCGCTGAGTACGCAACCTCGTACGGAGTCACAGCAGGCTCTCGCAAAGAAATTACAGTTTCTCAGACAGATTATTTAACTGGTTAGCAACAAAAGTTAAAGAGAAGGAATTGGGCAGCTCTCAAGACAAATTAAGGGAAAACATATAATTGGGGTGTCCTATATGCGGACGGCTGCATATAGCTGGGCTTGAAAAACCACCGCATACGTCATGTCACCGTTCTCACCGGGGCAGCAGGTCAGTTGATCACTTCTCTCATATTTTTAATTGAGTGTGCATTGCAAAAAAAATACAATATCAAACAAGTAACATTTCGTGTTTGGCAATACTCCATCGTGAATAAGCCATGCTAGCAATATAGCTGCCGTGCACAGTAACGTATTGAACTAACTGAGGCGTTTGTTTGGGCCGAGACGCAAGGGGGCGGGGGTGGAGATTGAAGTGAGGCTACATTTCAAATCTTGCAAGCAGTTTGAAAACTGCATACTATTTACTTTAAGTTAAAAGTAAAAAAAAAAAACAACACTATGCGAAGGCTCTAAAGATTTGCTAAACAAGTTGGGGCTTGGCGGCACGGTGGGCGACTGGTTAGAGCGTCAGCCTCACAGTTCTGAGGACCGGGGTTCAATCCCCGGCCCCGCCTGTGTGGAGTTTGCATGTTCTCCCCGTGCCTGTGTGGGTTTTCTCCGGGCACTCCGGTTTCCTCCCACATCCCAAAAACATGCATGAATTGGAGACTCTAAATTGCCCGTAGGTGTGAACGTGAGTGCGGATGGTTGTTTGTTTGTATGTGCCCTGCGATTGGCTGGCAACCAGTTCAGGGTGGACCCCGCCTCCTGCCTGATGATAGCTGGGATAGGCTCCAGCACGCCCGCGACCCTAGTGAGGATAAGCGGCTCAGAAAATGGATGGATGGATGGAAGTTGGGGCTTAAACACAAGACACCAACTAAAAGTGCACGCGCTGTTTTGTTGAATGTTGTAAAGAGTAATGCGCTCTACTCTAGTTCCAATAACACAGATAATTATAGGATTCTTTGTTACATTTTACAGTGATAGACAGGCTCCAGGACACGGTGGAGAGACTATGTTTCTCGGCTAGCCTGGGAACACCTCGGGATCCCCTCGGAAGAGCTGGATGAAGTGGCTGGGGAAAGGGAAGTCTGGGCCTCCCTGCTAAAGCTACTGCCCCCGCGACCCGACCTAGGATAAGCTGAAGAAAATGGATGGAGGAGGTTCTAAGCACAAACTAACCCTTTCGAATGGTAAAATGTTTATATACTTCCAATTCCAGTGCTTTCCAACCTGCAGGCCGGACAAGACTAAAAGTTTTGGATTGGACACCTGGTGAAAGGGAGTCGAATGGTAAAATGAAGGTCAGACACATAATCTACACAATGAAACTCTGTTAGAAAAACAAGTTTTTCCCCTTTTTTGTAGTTTGGCTAATTGATTTTCAGATGCCTGGAAGCCAAAGAGGATTGGCACCACAGCAAAAGTTCAAACCACTGACTCTCTGTCGCAGCAGCCTGATCAACATCCCCCCGAATTCACTAGCAACAGATGAAATACTCAATAGAGATAAGAGCGCTACTTACGTCTTTGAGCAGAAGCAAACATTAAAAAGCAAATGGTGATGATGCATCTGAAGATGACAATCACAGGTTTGCTTTTCCATTTTTGATCCATGTCCTGATTTGTGCGGCACCAACAGATGAAGACACAGGGAGGATGAGGAGCCTGTGGTACCAGCTGGTACTTCCACATAATGCCCTGTCTGTGCTGCCTGGTGAGTGGGAGTCAACTACAGTTACGATGTTTGTGACTTCATCTTACGGGCACATATCGCATTAAGCGGCTGCCAGCAGAGGCCTCACAGCCTCCCACAGAAATACTTGAATCTGTTTTAACTGCAATGTTTGTGATGGTTGTTCTATTGAATTCTGGGTGAAAATCCAGCAGAGGAATATTAACAGTGGGAAACATTTCTTTTTGTTTCCTCGGGGTGGCTAGACCTGTGTGGAGCGGTATAAAATACTTATGTCTGTTTGAGCCTCTGTCCGAAACTATTGACCTGTTGCTTTTGAGTGTTTGTGTCAATCTTACCAGACAGGGGCAGGTAAGGTGTTAGGGTCTGATTTGGCAAAGTGTTGTCAGGCCTTTAACAATGTTTTGAACCCGCCCTGCAATTGGCTGGCAACCAGTCCGGGGTTTACCCTGCTTCTTGCCCAAAGTCAGCTGGGCTAGGCTCCAGCTCACCTGCGACCCTAGTGAGGATAATCAGTATAGAAAATCCACGGATGGATGTTTTCAAAGCACTGGTGGTGTCTGTGGCAGTTTTCCAAGATTCCAATGTTTCAATTTCATTCATTTCAAAGGCAGGTAGTAGGTACAGGTCTCAGCAGCTCTTCAATGCATCGACTCACCATTTGTTCAGGCGAGGTCAGGGACCGGGTTACGGATGTTGAATGGGTTGATGAGTTGATTATATACAAAACTATACTGATCTTTCAAGCTTCGAAATAATGCGTTGAACAACCTTATCTTGCCAAGAGGCCTACTTTCATGTTCTCTCTTATGTTTCCATTGACTCGCTGTGGAGTGCTGAGGGAACAAGTCAAAAGTCGCAACATCTTCCAATGTTTCTTTTTGCACACTGCTTTGCAGATGCATGCACATACATTTTTGGGGGCAGGTGCTCAAGCCAAAAAATGGGCACCCATCACCAAAATTATTTGTACAATTAAGAAAAACATTGCTGTACTTACAAATTATTGACATTCTACTGCAAATTGAGTTTATCATCATGCTTTTTTTCTTCTGCCTATAACATCAACCTAATTAAGAGTTTCAATGAAATAAAACTTGTGAACTAGTCTTATTTGCAAAACCGCGTTTAAGTTCTGTCTTTCTGCTGCAGCTGTCTGTATTTCTCTCCCCCTCTCTCTTCACTAAGCATCAAAATTTAACGACTGCAACAAGGCAAGCAAGACAAGGCAGAGAACCACTCAGCCTATGTATGTCCGTGCCTGCTGTATTGTGTGAAAACATCCACTTGAGAGCAGAGGGTTTTCGCTGCTCAGTGCAGACCCCCCATTTTAACTCTCCTCTCTCCGGCCAGTAGGAAGCGCCACCCATTCCCCAGTTAGCCTGATAAAAGGTCGGAGGGGTTAACCAGTCTTTCGCTAGTGTCTATTTTTTGTGAGTAGAAAACAAAACATCACGTTTCTTCTTCGTCCATTGTAGTTTTACAATATATTCTACGAATTCTTGTTTGAATGATCATTTTCATTTATTAAATCTACACCCATTACAGGAACTTAAGGTCTAGAATCAGTGGGAAAAACAATAATGTGGAAATGTTAAAACACTATTCATTACCAGTGACAAAAAAAAATCTCCTTTTTTTTCAGTTTCAAACCAATTGTGCCACAAACAGAGCAAGATGTGTAATGTCACACCCTTAACTTCTCATCCTGTTTACAAAACAGAGCAACACCTGTCTGACACGGAAAAGTTCTCAGCGACAAGGATAAGACCCCTGACTCATCCCAGGCAGAGCTGGGGTCCTACTGATAGGATCATACATTCCTGTTATTTTAAGTCAGAAAAACAACCTTTCAAGAACAGTCAGTTATGCACAATTGAACACCTATTCCTCAACTTCCACTGCTAGCCAAGAAAAACTGTGACACACAGAGGTTGGCCTTATTAAATGTTAGATTCTTAGCAGGGAAATATTTCTTAATGAGTGATTTCATTATTCAACACAACCTTGATTTTATATTCTTAACTGAAACCTGGTTAGCTCAAGATAACAGTGCAACGAACTATCCTCATTGACTCGACCCAGACTTCAGTTTTATGAGTGAAATAAGAGTGGAAATGAAAGGGAATGGTGTTGCCATATTATGTGATGCTATTGCACCTACTAAGATGAAGGTGATCTCTGGCAAGAAGAGGTTGCCATGGAGAAATGACACGCTGGTCAAATTGGTAAACGAGAGGGCAGAAAAGCTGAAAGCAGGTGGCGAAAAACAAATCTTCAAGTGCATTATGACATCTATAAAGATAGACTTTGGATTTATAATCTGGAGCTGAGAAATGTAAGGCAGTCCTTTTATCTCGAACATCATCGTCAAAAACAATACTGTAATGATGTGCCTTTTTTGCTAGTGTCAACAGGCTAACAAGTCCTGTGGTACTGTGTCAGTACCTCCTGAACTTCTATCCAATAGGGCCTGCAATGAATTTGTTTCCTTCTTCACTGACAAAATTCAGAAAATTAGACAGGCAGTCACCACCTCCATGTCAGATACAGGAAATGTGCTGTCCTAGTGTGCACCATGAATCAGTTATGACTGCATGACACAATTGAATCCGATCAACTCTAAAAACCTGGAGGACATTATACAATATCTGAACCCATAGGTGTGAAAGGGAGTGCAAATGGTTGTTTGTCTATATGTGCCCTGTGATTGGCTGGCGACCAGTTCAAGGTGTACCCCGCCTCTCGTCCGAAGATAGTTGGGCGAGGCTCCAGCACGCCCGCGAATCTAGTGAGGATAAGGGGTACAGAAAATGGATGGATGGATGAAATCCTTCTCCTGCTGTCTGGATATTCTGCCAACAGGCTTTTTAAAAACTTTTCTAACTCCATGGCCTCTGATAACATAACATCTTGTCTCCAATGTGTTCCCACAGGCCCTATAAACTCCAGTGATCAAGCCACTCTTTAAAAAGAACCATTTGGATTCATCAGTAATGTATAACTACAGGCCCATATCAAACCTTAAGTTCTTAAGTAAAATCATTGAAAAGGTTTTTCAACAGCGGACTAATTTTATGGCACTGAACAACTGTTTTGATGACTTCCAGTCAGGTTTTTGATGTTTTTAAGTTTTTTCTGGCGCAGCACTACAGTGGTTTGAAAGGACAGAGATTATTTTGTGTACATTTCTGAACGTACAAACATAACCTGTGGGGTTCCCCAAGGTTTAATTCTGGGGCCTCTGCTATTCAACAATTACATGCTCCCACTAGCTAAAATTATGGAAGACAACAAAATATGTTACCATAATTATGCAGATGACACAAATTTACATCACCGTATTGCCAGGAGACTACCTGTATAATTTGAGTAACTGCATTGAACAAATCAATGATTGGATGTGTTGGAACTTTCTCCAACTATACAAAGATAAAACTGAGGTCATTGTTTTTGGAGCCAAAGACGAACAGTTAAAAGTCAGCATGTTGGTGGCGATGTTTAACCCCACAAACCAAGATAGAGGTCTTCGTGTAGTTATGGATTCAGACCTGAATCTCAACAGTCACATTAAAACCATCAAAACGTCACCCTATTACCACTTCTAGACTATATCAAGGATTAAATGCCATATATCTCAGCAAAATTTGAAAAAACTGTGTCCATCTTTAGTAGACTTGACTACTGCAATGGGATCTTTAAAGGCCTCTCTAAAGAGTCCATCAGAGAGCTGCAGCTAATTCAAAATGCTGCCATATTACTCCAGTTCTGAAGTCCTGACACTGGCTTCCTGTCAGACCAGGAATTAACTTTAAAATACTGCCTAGGTCTAGGTTCTCATGCTCTTTGGATCCCTTACGAGCCATCTAGACCTCTCAGATCATCTGGGATGGGGGTGCTCTCTGTTCCCAGAGTCAGAACTAAACATGTGGAAGCACCGTTCAGGTCCTATGCCCCGCATATCTGGAAGAAACTTCCAGAGAACTGCAGGTCTGCTGCAATTCTCAGTTCTTTTAAGTCATAGCTGAAGACCTTTCTGTTTGATGCGGCCTTCTGCTAAATCCTTGCACATTCTGCTTATCTTATTTTCGTAATTACTTGTAACTGCACTGTAACTTTATTGTTTTTGTTTTCACTTGTGTTGATGATTTTAAAGTAGTCCCAAACAGACCCCAAAAAAAATCTTAAATTTGACACATCACAGAAAAGAGTCGGTAACAAACCAGACAATGAATGAATGGATAAAAAATTTTAAAAAATCACACAAAAATATGAGAAATCAGGCTTCGAAATGGTGAAGAATTGAGACATTCTTTCAGCTTCCAGACACTGTAGGCATGTCGCTAAATGCTCTAAAAATTGGCCTCCCTGAAACTTTAGGTGTCAATCAAATATGTGCCTTCTTTCAAGGCTCCTAAGTGGGTAGAGGAGACTTTCCAGCGATGGAGATTGCACACAGTCTCATGGGGTGCCGAGAAGCACAGAAAAGAGTCGGTAACAAACCAGTCACCGTAATGACCATAAGCCGTGCCGCCTGGACAATTTTCCCTCCTTTGAAATTCAGGGGTACAACGCGCTTCTGTGGCTGCCGAAGGGTGCACCAAAGGGACCACAGCCTTGCAATGCGCACGGTCCCCCTGGATTAATTTTTTTCCCTCCTCCTCCTCACCCCACGATGTGCGGCTGTCAACTCTGAGGCTAAAGGGCCTAAAGCTGTTGCGCTGAACCTCCGGCGGATCCCATCAGGTTTGGCGGTGCCTAGCAATGCAACTTGCGTGGTCCCAGACGGCAAGACACTGTAGCCCAAATAACACAAAACAAATTACACTTCAGGGAAGTTGTATTTTTTCGAGTTGTGGGCATGGCCAATTGCACGGTATACTGGTATAGAAATGGGTTCAGGTTAAAAGTAATAAGGAAGTGGCAACTCCGCCGAATGGCCACTCCATGGAATAAAGGTGCTTGGTCTTTATATAGTAGGGGAGGGCCTCATTCTAAAAAGTATACGCTCCAGCCCGCTGATGTCACAGGGCCTCTTTTTAGCACCCCCAAAAAGATCTGACCAAAGGAGATGAAGAAAAAGTCTTAAGATATAGCTCAACAATTCATCCATCCATCCATCCATTTTCTGAGCCGCTTCTCCTCACTAGGGTCCCGGGCGTGCTGGAGCCTATCCCAGCTGCCAGCCAATCGCTGGGCACATACAAACAAACAACCATTCGTACCCACATTCACACCTACGGTCAATTTAGAGTTGTCAATCAACCTATCATGCATGTTTTTGGGATGTGGGAGTAAACCGGAGTGCCCGGAGAAAAGCCACGCAAGCACGGGAAGAACATGCAAACAATTCAGTACTACGTATATTGTTCTGAGTCTTTGTTTTTAGCACTTAATCTTCAAACATATTTAATCCATTTAGAAACAAACACAAGGATATACATTTTGCGAGACTATGTTTTGTGTAAGGACTTTAAATACCTTGTTGAAATGTCTCAGTGACATTGTTGCTGTGAGTTAAATTGCAGAGAATTATCGTTTTATTAAAGCTACATATTACTTCACATGCATCAAATAAGTTAATTTCTGGTATGTAATGAAAATTTAGGTTTATTCGTGGCACCCTTGTGGTTAGAGACATTCAGCAGATTTGGACTTCTTACTGACCTAGTACTTTATGTCGTGAGGGCAGTGTTGGTGATTTAACTAACTTTGTGGAGTTTGGCAAAAAAAAAAGAGTGAACGCAACACAACCTATAATTGCCACAAATTTATGGGAACTTCCATAACAGAGTTGGTAAGAACTTTCTGAAGAATATTTGATTTCCATTTTAGAGATAATGCCACAAATGTGTTCAGCTGTTATACAGTATCTGACCAAGGTGACTAATATAATGAGTCAAAGGTTTAGAATACATTTTTGTTTGCAGATTGATTCCATGATTTATTTTGTAACTTCTTCCGTTCCGCTTCTCCTCACTAGGGTCGCGGGCGTGTTGCAGCCTATCCCAGCTAACTCTGGGCGAGAGGCGGTGTACACCCCGAACTGGTCGGCAGCCAATCACAGGGCACATATAAACGAACAACCCTTCACACTCACATTCACACCTACGGGCAATTTAGAGTTTTCAGTTAACCTACCACGCATGTTTTAGGGATGTGGGAGGAAACCGGAGTGCCCGGAGAAAACCCACACAGGCACGGGGAGAACATGCAAACTCCACACAGGCGGGGCCGGGATTTGAACCCCCGTCCTCAGAACTGTGAGGCAGATGTGCTATCCAGTCGCCCACCGTGCCGCCTATTTTGTAACTTGAATAGTTTAATTGTTCAGTGCTTTCATTCCAGAAGCTGAACTGCATAAATGTCAATTTAGAAAAAGCTGGAAAATTTCAGGTGCTCGAAAAATTTTGACCGGTAGTGTCCATTTAGTGGCATTCCTTCTTATATAACAAGAGCATTGTAGCGTGAATCGGCTATTCAATAAATGGACTTAAATTGTTGTAAGATCACAAGAGGGACTGTCAGTGGTACCTCCTCCGACCACTAATCAGATAAAGTGAAACTAAGGGTTGATATTACCTAGTATACGATCTTTATCGTTAAAAGGGCCACCATGTTCCTTCATTTGTTATGAACAGGTCCGTGCAGCGACAAAGCGTCGGTAAATCAGTTATTTCTGAAGGGTTGCTACACTAATGTATTTTGGGCAATTCTCCGACTTTAGCGGTTAAAATCTTTGAGTCAAGAAACACAAAGAGCAGAGTCCACGTATTTTGTCAGGTTTAATTTCTAAGTCTACAAGTGCAGAGTAAAATGCAACCAAAGGGAAAAGGGAGGGCAAACTTTCATGGGCCAAGGGGGAGATTCGGGAGACTTTCCAAATCGTAATATTAATCCCAATATCTGATGCACCAATTTGTCCTTAATTTGGTGACTAGCAAAGTTTGACTAACAGTTTCAAGCAGTTGAAGGACTCTGCATGCCATGTGGAGGAAGTTTGCCCTGAGCGCCAACGTGAAGGAAGAAGAAAGTTTAGCTCTGCCAAAAATCAATTTTCTGGGACCAATTGTGCTGGGGTCTGGCTAGCACACCGCCGTGTCCCTGTTTGGGAGCGAGCGGCTGCTTTGCGGAAAAATCTCACCACGTGGGTGCCCAGTGGTTTGGCCTTACGGCAAAAAAACGGGGTTCCACTTTGGTCTTGGAAAAAATATATAAATATAGGAAGAAAAAAAACTTGGTGCTGAGCCAGCCCTGGGAGGAGCTGGATCGGTTGAAACCGAGCACCCAGAGAGGTCAGGCACCAGGGCAGAACTAGAGCTTCGCCTTTTGAGAAAGACAAGAAGGGGAGGGGTGGACCCACCTAAATTTCAGCTCAGCGCGAAAGTTTCTTTGTGTGTTACTTTTCTAGAAAAATAATTTGGGGTAAATAACCTTTTAAAGTTACTCTCCTATATTATGCTTGGGTCATAAACTTTACCTAGGCTTGAGGTACGGAAAATAACTGTCGTACGTTGTTGTTCATTTGAGTCTAAACGTGACTTATTGTGTAATGATAAACCGATCATCCTCATCGCCACCCTAATACTGTTCTGCTGTATATTTGCTCATAAAAGAGAGAAGGAATGCCAGGGAACAAGTACAGCAGCTTAACAGACATCAGTAATAAAATCACATTTTGTCATCTGCAATATAAGAAAATACACCAAAACACAAGCTTAAGCTTTGCATCAACAGTTTGTCAGTCCTTAGGTTCCCCGCTTGGGGGTGATGTTGCTTCACTGTTCAGTAACTTTGTCTGAGGGTCACCACAGGGGACTCTTGTAATTGATAACAGAACCTTGAAAAGGGACACATTATCTTTGATCCACCAGTTTGTGGCTTTGCAGATCCAACTTATCAAGCTATTGCTAATTAAGTTTGGCGGCCTGGATGGTTGAGTTACTTCCCTGTGTCTTGAGAAGGGAGGATGAGGATGAACTTATATTACTGATGGCTGCTTTAGGCGGCTATGTCCCCTTTCAAGGAAGGTTTGGAGTCCTTTTTGCGGAGTCTGCGATATTCGTTACAGCATCATATCACTGCCTAACCTGTGTCATGAACAAAACGCACAATCAAGAGTGGTGCTCAGTGTTCACCACCAGCCTACTTATGTCAACTCTAAATCAAATGCATTTTTTAAATACTTCTGTAAGTGTGTCTGCTTTCACACACTAGTGACCAGTTAGGATTGCGGATGCATGTGTGTACATCAACCAAACAAATGTTTGCGACCATACTCAAAATCTTGCACTCACCATATGTGCCTCATGAGCTTAACAAGCAGCTTCTTTGTAGTAATCATGCTTGGCTGCTGACCTTCACAACAGTTATTCATGACACATAAGGTGGTATGAGGTATAATGCATGTGATCCTCCTTTCTGCCTGTTATCCAAACCACCTCACAATAGAAATGATTACAACAATTTGAATTAAAGACAGAAAGCCAGGAAAGTTTCAATTAGACTGAGCATAATCTGCTATAGATTGTGGTCTGCATATTGACACGAATGATTTTTGGCAAGTATGTTTAAACCAGGCACGGTGGCCGACTGGTTAGAGCGTCAGCCTCACAGTTCTGAGGACCCGGGTTCAATCCCCGGCCCCGACTGTCTGGAGTTTGCATGTTCTCCCCGTGCCTGCGTGGGTTTTCTCCAGGCACTCCGGTTTCCTCCCACATCCCAAAAACATGCATAAATTGGAGACTCTAAATTGCCCGTAGGTGTGACTGTGAGTGCGAATGGTTGTCTGTTTGTATGTGCCCTGCGATTGGCTGGCAACCAGTTCAGGGTGTACCCCGCCTCCTGCCCGATGACAGCTGGGATAGGCTCCAGCACGCCCGCGACCCTAGTGAGGATAAGCGGCTCAGAAAATGGATGGATGGATGTTTAAACCAGTGAAACGGTGGTCAACTGGTTAGCACATCTGCCTCACAGTTCTGAGGACCGGGGTTCAAATCCCGGCCCCGCCTGTGTGGAGTTTGCATGACTGTCTGTTGTCGTACTAGAGCGGCTCCAACTACCGGAGACAAATTCCTTGTGGTTTTTTTTGGACATACTTGGCAAATAAAGATGATTCTGATTCTGATGTTCTCCCCCGTGCCTGCGTGGGTTTTCTCTGGGCAACTGCTCCTCTCCTGTCAGTCAACATGCTCGCAGCTGTGTTAGGCAGGACACACGCAGGCGAGTGTGTCGAGTTGTTAAAGCAGAATGAAAGAAATAATTAGCATACTCAAAGCGAAGTTTTTCAACGGCTAAGTGAGCGGCATAAATGGAATTAGTTCCTAAATTTAATGTCACTGCGGCGTTGTGGGAGCATTTCTGGTTCAAGCCAGCTAACATCAGCAAGCTGGTATGACAAATTTCTATGACGTGACAACGACAACACAACATTAACTTCAAAGTGACGAAATCAATTTAAAACGAAACCATCCCACCCAATTTCTTCAACTGGGAACAAAAATAACATGGCGAGACATTTCCCATTTCCCGTCAGCTTGCAATTAAGGAAGCCTTTATCCAACAATACAAATATACATAAATGTGACTGCGTATATGATCACACCTCGATAAAACGGACGGTCGGGACTGAACAATGTGTTAAAAAATAGTTTCCATTTGTCACTTTAAATGCTGTTGACAAAATCTGTGCGTTCCAGAATTGTTGTCTACTGTCGTTGTGGCGCAATGCAGGCAGAGAATGTATTTCCGGGTCACAGATATACAATAGTACTAGATCCAATTCCAAAAGACGTGCCTATGTGGTGGCCATGTTGAATGTGGTGCAGTGATGTGGCGGCCATGTCATGATAGTAATCTATTGTCTTTTGTACATAGAGCAGCGAGAGAGTGGCATGAGTGAGGAGTTGCGACTCTGAGGAGTCTGGAACATGCTATTTTTGGTACAGTAACAGTTGTTTTGTTTTTTTTGTCAATTCAGCATCCTTCCACACAATCCCAGACATGACATACTTTGCACCCATGTCGGCCCAACATAAAAAGTTCCATCGTTACGACGTTGCAAGGAGAGCGTTTGCTAATTGTCAGTATGTCGCAGAGACGTTGACATTCAATCTAAAATTCCTATATACTATAAACATCCCCCCACAGAACAGCATGCACCAAGGAACATAGGTCGCTTAAGTCCATTTTACTATTCGATTTGAAAAACAAACACAGTATTGATGTTTAAAAATAACCTAATTTCACGTTTGTTTGTAATGAAAACCCAGAATTCAGGTTAAGGAACTTATAGATCTCCAGCAAAAATTGGAGAATGCAATGCAATGAATAACAATGAATGAACATCAATCAACAACAGCAATATTCGCACCCAATTCCTCCTCCGACAGACTGCAGAAGGGGGAAAAAATAGACTTAGATATCTCATGTCGTCATTAAGAATGCAAGATTCAATTTTGGAACACCTTTCAGTGCAGTCTTCCCCAGTTGGCTTCTTCTGGTGTGTCCAGATATGTGTCCAAAAAATTCAGAGTGAATGGTCCCGGCTTCAAGCCTCAGTTTGTTTGAACAGTTTACATTGCTCTAATCTCATTAAGCTTACTGTCCGGAGCAACTTCTCCAGGATCACTCCGCTGATGCTGACCCAGATGATGGGCCGGTGGTGTCAGACATGCATGCCCTTGCCCCCTGTAGAACCACAACTTTCATGTCCTTCATGGATTCATAAATCCCATCCCATCCACTTTGTTTGAACAGGAACTCTACATTCAGACGCTCAATCTTATGTGAAGACTGAGGGAAAATGAAATGTGAAAATTGGAGAATTGGAAAATGTTGTTTGTTTCGTTGAGGCATTTGTGTACATGATCCGGCATTATGTTTCAAGTCGTATAAACTTTCAAGATTTTCTTTCAAGGTAATTTTTCCAATGCTAATTTGTTGTTCATTGGGTACCTGTTTTGATACAGTAAGTGATGCTAATACAATAGCAATTTATACATGTTACATTAAATTGACTCAATGCTCCATGTATTTCCTTGTTTGACTTCCTGTCTGGGTTGTCATATTGTGTCCAGCTTGACATGAATTTGCAGTCTTACTCTTCTGGAAATACACTTAAAGAAGGACCATTTATGTGTTGCATAACTTATTTTATTTTACAATTAAATGTATAAACAAACACAATGTATTGCTACTTTATTGTTACATTCATGGTCAAAGTAGACAGTTATCCTCAAAGTTTGTCTGTCTGCATTTAGAAGATGCATCAGAATCAGAATCAGAATCATCTTTATTTGCCAAGTATGTCCAAAACACACAAGGAATTTGTCTCCGGTAGTTGGAGCCGCTCTAGTACAACAGACAGTCAATTTACAGAACACTTTGGAGACAGAGACATTGACAAAAAACAATTGTGCAAAAAGATGCAGAGTCCTCTAGCACTTAGAGCAGTTCGAATAACTAATATTGCAATAGACCGGTGCACTGACCATTGTGCAAGGGGCGCTGAGACTTCAAGGGTGTGTATGCGGTTTAAAGTGACGAGCAGTGCGATAATCTGGGACAATGTTGGTTGTGCAAATGTTACAGATACTCCTCAATCAGTGTGCAAATGGAGCAGATGCTACTCTGGCATGAGTGGCCAGTATATGCAAATAGTGCAGCATGGCGAGACACCGACAGTGAGTACACGAGTAATACATAATTGGCCCCACAGAAATGTGACAACGAACTCAAGTCAAAAAATTGCCAGCTTGTTGTAATGGAATTATAGGTTAGGTGTTTAAGAAGTTGATCACAAGAGGGAAGAAGCTGTTGGAATGTCTACTAGTTCTAGTTTGCATTGATCGGTAGCACCTACCTGAGGTAAGGAGCTGGAAGAGCTGGTGACCGGGGTGCAGAGGGTCCGAGAGGATTTTGCACGCCCTGGTCTTAGTTCTGGCAGCGTGCAAGTCCTCAATGGTGGGTAGGGGGGTACCGACAATCCTTTCAGCAGTTTTGATTGTCCGTTGCAGTCGGAGTTTGTCCTTTTTTGTAGCAGCACCAAACCAGACTGTGATGGAAGAACACAGGACTGATTCGATCACCGCTGTGTAGAACTGTCTCAGCAGCTCCGGTGGCAGGCCGTGCTTTCTCAGAAGCCCCAGGAAGTACATCCTCTGCTGGGCCTTTTTGAGGACGGAGTTGATGTTGGTCGCCCACTTCAGGTCCTGAGAGATTGTAATTCCCAGTAACTTGAAGGTCTCGACGGTTGACACAAGGCTGCTGGACAATGTGAGGGGCAGCTGTGGCGAAGGATGCCTCCTGAAGTCCACGATCATCTCTACAGTCTTGAGCGTGTTCAGCTCCAGGTTGTGTCGGCCGCACCACAGCTCCAGCCACTCCGCTTCCTGTCGATATGCAGACTCGTCACCGTCCTTGATGAGGCCGATGACAGTGGTGTCATCTGCAAACTTCAGGAGTTTGACAGTCGGGTTCGCTGAGGTGCAGTCGTTCGTGTAGAGAGAGAAGAGCAGCGGAGAGAGGACACAACCTTGGGGCGCCCCAGTTCTGATGCTACGTGTGGATGAGGTGGCCTCCCCCAGCCTGACCTGCTGTGTCCTGCCCATCAGAAAGCTGTAAATCCACTGGCAGATGGCAGGTGAGACGCTGAGCTGGAGAAGCTTGGATGAAAGGAGTTCAGGGATGATGGTGTTGAACGCTGAGCTGAAGTCCACGAACAGGATCCTCGCGTAGGTCCCTGCACTGTCGAGGTGTTCTAGGATGAAGTGCAGTCCCATGTTGACTGCATCATCTGCCGACCTGTTTGCTTGGTAGGCAAACTGCAGGGCGTCCAGCAGGGGACCTGTGACACTCTTGAGGTGGTCCAGCACGAGACGTTCAAAGGACTTCATGACCACAGATGTCAAAGCAACAGGCCTGTAGTCATTCAGACCCGAGATTGCAGGTTTCTTGGGGACTGGAATGATGGTGGAGCGTTTGAAACAGGATGGAACTTCGCACAGTTCCAGAGATCTATTGAAGATCTGAGTGAAGATTGGAGCGAGCTGGTCCGCGCAGACTTTGAGGCAGGATGGAGACACATGGCCGCTTAGTTAATCTTTTGTTGTTTGAAGATGCGTCTCACATCCTGTTCATGAATGGTTAACGCAGAAGTCAGAGGTGTGATTGTGGTCGCGGGTGCGGCCGGGTGGGTGTGTGGTGTGAAAGTGTCCTTTTCAAATCTGCAGTAGAAGGTATTCAAGTCGTTGGCTAGTGTGCTATTGTTCTCAGCTTGGGGGGATCGTCGCTTGTAATTAGTCAGCGATTGGAATGCATGCCAGACTGATTTAGAGCTAAACGTTTGCGCTAAACTGTTTTTCCAACTTTGCGAGCATAGTTTCTTTTTGCAATGTTAATTTCTTTAGTCAGCTGGTTTCTTGCTCCATTATACAGGGCCCTGTCCCCGCTCTGATATGCGTCCTCCTTAGCTTGCCGAAGCTGCTTAAGTTTAGCAGTGAACCACGGCTTGTTGTTGTTCAATGTGCGAAAAGATTTTGTTGGTACACAAACCTCTTCACAGAAACTGATATAGAATGTGACAGTGTCCGTATATTCATCCAGGCTGCCAGGTGAATTTTCAAAGACACTCCAGTCTGTGCAGTCTAAACAGCTTTGAAGTTCCATCTTGGCTTCATTTGTCCACTTTTTCACTGTTTTCACTGTAGGCTTCGCGCATTTAAGTTCTTGCCTGTGCGTCGGTATTAAGTGAATTAAGCAGTGATCAGACGAGCCCAGGGCTGCACGAGGTCTAGCACGGTATGCGTTTTTTACCGTAGTGTAGCAGTGGTCTAAAGTATTATTTTCCCTGGTAGGACAGTCGATGTGCTGCTTGTATTTAGGGAGTTCGTGGTTGAGTTTATCTTTGTTAAAGTCCCCGAGAATAATGAGGGGTGAGTCCGGGTGTTTTTTTTCAATTTCGTTGACTTGTTCGGCGAGCGTTAGCAGTGCGGCGTTCGTGTTAGCTTCAGGCGGGATGTAGGCTGCAGTCAGGATGAATGATGCGAACTCACGTGGCGAGTAGAATGGTTTACAGTTTAAGAATAGCGACTCCAAATGCGGGCTGCAGTGTGTGCTGAGCACCGTGACGTCCGTACACCATTTTTCGTTGATATAGAGGCGTATCCCGCCGCCCTTTGTTTTCCCCGATGATTCCATGTCGCGGTCCGCTCGATGAATGTGGAAACCGGGAAGCATAACGGCGCCATCGGGTACAGCGTCGCAAAGCCAGGTCTCCGTGAAGCACATGGCCGTGGAACGTCCGAAGTCTTTACTGGTCTTTAACAGAAGATGAAGCTCGTCCATTTTGTTGGGTAGGGAGCGTACATTCGCGAGGTGGATCGACGGGAACGCCAATCTGTGTCCTCTCTTGCGGAGTTTCACCTGAATGCCGGCTCGTTTTCCTCTGTGGCGCCGCTTCCGTCTCCATGCGCCGAAAACCGCGGACGCCGCTCCGGTGAGTAACTCGGGGAAAAAACTGAGCGGATTTGCGAAAGTTGGTGACAGAAAGTCCGGAGTAGACTCCTTGATGGTTAGCAGGTCTCTCCTTGTGTAAGTGAGTCGTGTAAGGTCTCCAAAGACGGACGAAAAACACAAAAACAAAAACAATACTAGAGAGCGCGTTACCGAGGTGACCACACTGGTAGGCGCCATCTTGGATAAGGCGCCATGCTGGTGTTCATGTCCAGTCAACCACTTTATCACTTCAGGGACATTGTATGCCTCTTCATCCTCAGCTGTTCCATCTGGAGAAATTCAAAATTGAGACTGTGGGACACAAAAACCAAGAGATGTGATATTCCTTGACAGTAGGTTGATGGAGATGTTAATTGACCAATGAAAACTGTTCAAACAAACCTCAAGCTTGAAGCCGGACCAATCACAATGCTATAAGACTCATTTGAAGCAGCTTCTGACTCAACGAAAAGGTTGGATTGTGGTGTAAGTACAGCAGAAATCAAAGAACATGACTCACAGTAGTGCATATCCATTCCCATCCAGATGTGAGTGCAGACAGTGTCGCAGAGTAACGATGATATCAGCCACGCCATGTTTTCAATTTTTCAATTTGGTCATAAAATATATCTCAGTGAAAACAAGAAAAACAACATGGGGATGTGGGAAAGTTGGAAAAGAGCATGTTGATTAGTCTTGATGAGCAAATAAGAAAGTGGAGAAACAATAGCATAAATCCGCGTACAGAATGACTTAAATGAGCTCCAGTATATCTCATGTCATTTAAAGCTAAAATGACTGTGTTTTATTCAGTGCGAGTGATGATGCACATTTCATTAATACAACTGATATAGGATATAAGTAAGGCAGAAGCAGACTTTAGTCTTACAGGTAGTGTGTTATCTTAAAACTGCAAAGAGCTATTGTGGGTAAAGTAAATGCAGTATTCTGTCTCCAGCAACTAGGATTACCATCAAGAATGCATCAATAAAAGATAAGTATATCACATGAAAGTCAGTTCATAGATTAGAGTTTTTGTTTTGAACCCTAATTCCGCTCGTTATAATAATTTTGTTCAGTGTTTAGCAGAAGGATGAACAACAGGAAAAAAAACAAAGCAACAAAAATTCCCCTCTGGGAAAAAAGCAGCAAGAAAAAAATGGGAAAAGTAAAAAAAACAATAATTTAATAAAATCATCAGTAAGATCTCTTTTTTTTCATCATGGTCTGATTATATGTATGGACTTTATTTATCTTTGACCTATTTGTAAATGAGTGAATCTTTGAAATGTTCCCTATTCAGAGGCAGTTATAGTAGTTTGTTGTCTTTATTCAATCACACAATATTATCCTCTGAAGCTAAAGCCCAACCCGAACAGACCCATTGCGCCTCATTAATGAGCCTTAGCCCAGCCACAAATCAAAACACTCCCATCATATGAATTTTTCAAAACAACTCATCATAAAAGTCTTCTTTGCAACAAAATGGAGCGTTGTAATAAAATCCAGAGGATGTGCGGCGTTTTTTGTTTTTCTCTACAAAGGGCTTATCCTTCATTTTTGTGCCAGTATCAAGATCAAGATCAAGATGGCTGCCAGAGTGCAGCCACACAGTTTGGCAGGTCCTGTGCGTTTGCTTAAAAAGTCATCCAAAGATCAAATAGGACCATGGATTATGCTATCAACGTATTCCTTTGCTGTTTGGATAACCCTCTATCTTCTGCTAAGTTCAACATGTCCAAGAAAAAGGGACACTCTAACCTTGTATCCAGCCAGATGGAGTCAGCACATGCTATTCACAAGGGCACTGGACTATGGCCATGCTAGGCCACACCCAGGTGAGCAGGAACAGGCTGTCACAGGCAAACCACTCCTGGGTGTTTTTAATCTCTTGCTGATACTTCTTTTGGCTGGTGATGTTGAACTAAACCATGGACCAGTGCTAGCTGGGCCTCCACCTCTGCTACCTGGGCCAACATCACTGCCAACTGGGCCTTTACCTCGAGCAGCCGGGCTAACACCAATGCTAGATCAACTAACATCATTGCTAGCTAGGCCTCCACCTCTACCGGCTGGGCCTCTACCACTGCTTGTTGGGCCAACACCACTGCTAGCTGGGCCTCTACCATTGCTAGCTGGGCCTCCACCATTGCCGGCTGGGCCTCCACCATTGCCGGCTGGGCCTCCACCATTGCCGGCTGGGCCTCCACCATTGCCGGCTGGGCCTCTACCTCTGCTGGCTGGGCCTCTACCACTGCCACCTGGGCCAACACCACTGCTAGTTGGGCCTCCATCACTGCTGGCTGGGCCTCCTCTGCCGGCTGGGCCTCCTCTGCCGGCTGGGCCTCCTCTGCCGGCTGGCTGATGCGGAAGCTGGCAGCGTAAAGGTATATGCAAACATTGCCAATAAAAGAAACGGGGGGCTGCCAAACCCCGCAATACTAAAGCACCGGAAATGCAGGGTGTTCCAAACCATTAATAACTCTAAATTAATATGGGACTCAACACGTAAACCAAAAGGCATTCTTTGTGCACACTTAAATATACGAAGCATTTTAACAAAAAGTGATCAGGACAATCACCTTCTCACTGACTCAAATATTGACTTCCTCTGCCTATCTGAGACATGGCTCCATGAATCTTCGCCCTCAGCAATACTATCTGTACCTGGTTATAAAATGTTTATAAACGTCAGACAGGGTTCTAAGGGAGGAGGTGTTATGATTTATGCCAAGGATACTTTTAATTGTAATCAGAATCAGAATCATCTTTACTTGCCAAGTATGTCCAAAACACACAAGGAATTTGTCTCCGGTAGTTGGAGCCGCTCTAGTACAACAGACAGTCAATTTACAGAATACTTTGGAGACATAAAGACATTGACAAAAAACAATTGTGCAAAAAGATGCAGAGTCCTCTAGCACTTAGAGCAGTTCGAATGACTAATATCGCAATAGTCCGGTGCAATGACCGTTGTGCAAAGGGCGCTGAGACTTCAAGGAGTGTATGCGGTTTAAAGTGACGAGTAGTGCGATAATCTGGGACAATGGTTGTGCAAATGTTACAGATACTCCTCAATCAGTGTGCAAATGGAGCAGATGCTACTCTGGCATGAGTGGCCAGTATATGCAAATAGTGCAGCATGGCGAGACAACTACAGCGAGTGCACGAGTAATACATAATTGGCCCCACAGAAATGTGACAACAAACTCAAGTCAAAAAATTGGCAGCTTGTTGTAATGGAATTATAAATTAGCTGTTTAAGAAGTTGATTGCAAGAGGGAAGAAGCTGTTGGAATGTCTACTAGTTCTAGTTTGCATTGATCGGTAGCGCCTACCTGAGGGAAGGACCTGGAAGAGCTGGTGACCGGGGTGGGGAGGGTCCGAGAGGATTTTGCATGCCCTTGTCTTAGTTCTGGCAGCATGCAAGTCCTCAAGGGGGGGTAGTGGGGTACCGACAATCCTTTCAGCAGTTTTGTTTGTCCGTTGCAGTCGGAGTTTGTCCTTTTTTGTAGCAGCACCAAACCAGACTGTGATGGAAGAACACAGGACTGATTCGATCACCGCTGTGTAGAACTGTCTCAGCACCTCTGGTGGCAGGCCCTGCTTTCTCAGAAGCCGCAGGAAGTACATCCTCTGCTGGGCCTTTTTGAGGACGGAGTTGATGTTGGTCACCCACTTCAGGTCCTGGGAGATTGTAATTCCCAGGAACTTGAAGGTCTCGACGGTTGACACAAGGCAGCTGGACAACGTGAGGGGCAGCTGTGGCGAAGGATGCCTCCTGAAGTCCACGATCATCTCTACAGTCTTGAGCGTGTTCAGCTCCAGGTTGTGTCGGCCGCATCATAGCTCCAGCCGCTCCGCTTCCTGTCGATATGCAGACTCATCACCGTCCTTGATGAGGCCGATGACAGTGGAGTCATCTGCACACTTCAGGAGTTTGACAGTCGGGTTCGCTGAGGTGCAGTCGTTCGTGTAGAGAGAGAAGAGCAGCGGAGAGAGGACACAACCTTGGGGCGCCCCAGTGCTGACTCTGCGTGTGGATGAGGTGGCCTCCCTCAGCCTGACCTGCTGTGTCCTGCCCGTCAGAAAGCTGTAAATCCACTGACAGATGGCAGGTGAGACGCTGAGCTGGAGAAGCTTGGATGAAAGGAGTTCAGGGATGATGGTGTTGAACGCTGAGCTGAAGTCCACGAACAGGATCCTCGCGTAGGTCCCTTCACTGTCGAGGTGTTCTAGGATGAAGTGCAGTCCCATGTTGACTGCATCATCCGCATACCTGTTCGCTCGGTAGGCAAACTGCAGGGGGTCCAGCAGGGGACCTGTGACACTCTTGAGGTGGTCCAGCACGAGATGTTCAAAGGACTTCATGACCACAGATGTCAAAGCGACAGGCCTGTAGTCATTCAGACCCGAGATTGCAGGTTTCTTGGGGACTGGAATGATGGTGGAGCGTTTGAAACAGGATGGAACTTCGCACATTTCCAGAGATCTGTTGAAGACTGGAGCGAGCTGGTCCGCGCAGACTTTGAGGCAGGATGGGGACACGTGGTCCGGGCCTGCCGCTTTGTTAATCTTTTGTTGTTTGAAGATGCGTCTCACATCCTGTTCATGGATGGTTAACGCAGAGGTCAGAGGTGTGATTGTGGTCGCGGGTGCGGCCGGGTGGGTGTGTGGTGTGAAAGTGTCCTTTTCAAATCTGCAGTAGAAGGTATTCAAGTCGTTGGCTAGTGTGCTATTGTTCTCAGCTTGGGGGGATCGTCGCTTGTAATTAGTCAGGGACTGGAATGCATGCCAGACTGATTTAGAGTCGTTTGCGCGAAACATATTTTCCAACTTTGCTGTATAGATCCTCTTTGCAATGTTAATTTCTTTAGTCAGCTGGTTTCTAGCTCGATTATACAGGGCCCTGTCCCCGCTCTGATATGCGTCCTCCTTAGCTTGGCGAAGCTGCTTAAGTTTAGCAGTGAACCACGGCTTATTGTTGTTGAATATGCGAAATGATTTTGTTGGTACACAGACCTCTTCACAGAAACTGATATAGGATGTGACAGTGTCCGTATATTCATCCAGGCTGCCAGCTGAATTTTCAAAGACACTCCAGTCTGTGCAGTCTAAACAGCTTTGAAGTTCCATCTTGGCTTCATTTGTCCACTTTTTGACTGTTTTCACTGTAGGCTTCGCACATTTAAGTTCTTGCCAGTACGTCCGTATTAAGTGAATTAAGCAGTTATCAGACGAGCCCAGGGCTGCACGAGGTCTAGCACGGTATGCGTTTTTTACCGTAGTGTAGCAGTGGTCTAAAGTATTATTTTCCCTGGTAGGACAGTCGATGTACTGCTTGTATTTAGGGAGTTCGTGGTTGAGTTTAGCTTTGTTAAAGTCCCCGAGAATAATGAGGGGTGAGTCGGGGTGGTTTTTTTCAATTTCGTTGACTTGTTCAGCGAGGGTTAGCAGTGCGGCGTTCGTGTTAGCTTGAGGCGGGATGTAGGCTGCAGTCAGGATGAATGATGCGAACTCACGTGGCGAGTAGAATGGTTTACAGTTTAAAAATAGCGACTCCAAATGCGGGCTGCAGTGTGTGCTGAGCACCGTGACGTCCGTACACCATTTTTCGTTGATATAGAGGCATATTCCGCCGCCGCTTGTTTTCCCCGATGATTCCATGTCGCCATGTGAATGTGGAAGCCGGGAAGCATGACGCCGCCATCGGGTACAGCGTCGCAAAGCCAGGTCTCCGTGAAGCACATGGCCGCGGAACGTCCGAAGTCTTTACTGGTCTTTAACAGAAGATGAAGCTCATCCATTTTGTTGGGTAGGGAGCGTACATTCGCGAGGTGGATCGACGGGAACGCTAATCTGTGTCCTCTCTTGCGGAGTTTCACCTGAATGCCGGCTCGCTTCCCTCTGTGGCGCCGCTTCCGTCTCCATGCGCCGAAAACCGCGGACGCCGCTCCAGTGAGTAACTCGGGGAAAAAACTGAGCGGATATTCGAAAGTTGGTGACAGAAAGTCCGGAGTAGACTCCTTGATGGTTAGCAGGTCTCCCCTTGTGTAAGTGAGTCGTGTAAGGTCTCCAAAGACGGACAAAAAACACAAAAACAAAGACAATACTAGAGAGCGCGTTACCGAGGCGACCACACTGGTAGGCGCCATCTTGGTCAAAGACATGAAATACATGTTACAGATGAGAATGGATGAGAATTTCTTGGACGAACTGTTTCTTTGTCACAGCAAATGTCTTTTATTCTTCTAGTTATTTATAGGCCTCCCTCATCAAATGCAGCTTTTTATGAAAAGCTGGAAATTTTACTGAAACAACTCAATCTTGCAAAAGAGGTTATAATAATGGGTGACCTAAATGTTAATTGGGAAGTTAACAAAGTTAGGAAAAAATTGAAAAGGGTTATGGATGATATGGATATGACTCAGGTAATTAATGGCCCTACGAGAATTACAAACTCCACCCGAACTCAGATTGATCTAGCTTTTACTAATAGGCCAGAAAGGATCTTGAAGCCATACAATATGCTCACAGGTTTGTCTGATCACAATCTTATAATGGTCACAAGAAAATTAAGTAAAAAGCGCTTCAAACCCTAGGCCACCACTGAATCCAATAGGATACCAAAACACGAACAACAAAATTTCCAAGATTCTATCCAAGAAGTAAACTGGGATGTATTACTCGCTGGTAAAAATTTAGATGAGGATTGTTCTAAATTTGCCAACAAAATACAATAAATTATTATACAATTTACACGGATAATTAAACTAAAAGCTTGAAAGAATGGCCTTCCTTGGTTAAACACATTTATTCTGAAACTTATGAAAGAACGCGATCATTCCTTGAAGTTGTCGGTCAAATCAGGATACAATAGACACCACTTTATTTCACTGAGAAATAGTGAAAGAAATGAGAAAATCTCAAGCTGACTTTTTCATTACTGCTTTGAAAAGTGCGAAGGGAAATTCAAAAATAACGTGGAATTATATTAAAAAAACTATTCGGTGAGACATCCATCCATCCATTCTCTACCGCTTATCCGGGTCAGGTCACGGGGGCAGTAGCTTCAGCAGGGACGCCCAGACTTCCCTCTCCCCAGCCACTTCATCCAGCTCTTCCGGGGGGATCCCGAGGCGTTCCCAGGCCAGCCGAAGGATGTAGTCTCTCCAGCGTGTCCTGGGTCGTCCCCGGGGTCTCCTCCCGGTGGGACATGCCCGGAACACCTCACCAGGGAGGCGTCCGGGAGGCATCCGAATCAGATGCCCCAGCCACCTCATCTGGCTCCTCTCAATGCGGAGGAGCAGCGGCTCTACTCGGTGATACACAAAATAACAAAACAAAACTAATGCAAATTCAATTAAATGGAAACATCCTGACGGAACCTCAAGTGATGGCTGATGCTACTTCATTGAATCTGTGACAGAAATCTCTTCTAAGTTTGCATTAAAACAAAGGAAGGAATACCCTGCATTGTCTGCAACGCAGTTCTTTACTATTACAAATATTACTGAGACCAAAGGCAAAGGATGTTTTTGGAATGGACACGAGCATGCTCAAAGATCTAGGTTCAACTCTTGCTACTCCTATTGCCTCAATCATTAATCATTCAATTTCATCTAGTCACTTTCCAAAGGCCTGGAAATCTGCTATTGTTACCCCTGTCTTTAAATCCGGTGACTCAACTTCTCTGAATAACTACCGACCTATAAGCATTCTTCCGGCCATTTCCAAAGTTGCAGAAAAATGGGTGTCAGAGCAGATTGTCCATTATTTAAACAGCAACTCCCCCTCTCTCCACGCCATGCAGTTTGGTTTCAGATCCAAGCATTCCACTGAAATGGCTACATGCCTCTTCATTGAGAAAATAAAATCTTCTCTCGACAAGGGTGGAGTTGTAGGGGCGGTGTTCTTGGACCTCAGGAAATCTTTCGATACAGTAAATCACTCTGGTCTTCTTACCAAGCTCTCAAAATTTAACTTCTCTCGCAAAGCTTTGAGCTAGATTGAATCATATCTGCATGACCGAACACAATCTGTATCAGTTAACAACTGCAGATCAGAGTCTCTTAGGCTAACCTCAGGAGTCCCTGAGGGATCAATATTAAGCCCCCTTTTATTTAGTCTTTATATCAACGATTTGCCCACTGTTTGTTCTGAAGCAGAGTACGTAATTTATGGAGACGACACGGTTTTCTTTGTTCATGGTCGCTCCAAAGATACTGTTGCTGCTAAACTCACTAATACAATGTCCTGTCTCACAACTTGGTTGCAGGAGTGCTGTCTACAGCTAAACGTTTCTAAAACCGTAGTCATGTATTTCACTAAAACAAATAGAGTATCACCTGACCCCGACATACTTGTTAATGGAGAAAAAATGCAAATTGTCAGCCAATACAAATATTTTGGGTTAACAATAGATTCACAGCTTTCCTTTAAAGCCCATATTGACAAATTGTGTAAAAATATCAAATTATTTTCGTGCAATTCGAAATGAAATGTCAACTGAAGCTGCAAAAATTTACTTGCATTCAATGATTCTTAGTCACTTTAACTATTGCATAACCAGTTTGTCCCAGGCTGGTCAGAATGCAAAAAAACCATTGGAGGTTTTGTACAAACAAGTAATTAAAGTGATGGATAAAAAACCAAGGCACTATCATCACTGTGCAATTTAAAAAAAATACAGTCTTTTAAACTGGGACAGTCTTCACATATTTGCAGATTTAAATTTGATTTATAAAGTACCGCATGATTTGGCTCCTGCTCCTCTGGCTGAGTTCATCAGCCAAAGAAACAGCTCTGAGCATGTCACTCGAGGCTCTGTCAGAGGTGACTGTCTCATTCCTCTGCGCAGGAGCACTTTCAGTAAGTCAGCCTGGTCAGTGAGGAGCGCTGGTGAGTGGAACTCAATACCTGAGGAGGTTAAACTGCTTACAACATACAAGGACTTCACAAAAAAACTGAAAATGTGGCTAGTTAACACCTATAGCTGGCAACACTAAAAGACAAGTATGTTATGATGTTTTTTTTTTGTTATGATCAAATAATTTGTGGTTTTATTCTCTCTTAATAGTATAGTAAGTCTTTGATTATGTATCCTGTATTATATTGTCTTGTAGATGTATTTTACTGCTTTTTTACATCATGGCCAGGGGACTACAGATGAAAGCTAGCCTTCTGGCTAATTCTGGCTTTTTTAACCATGTGTTTTATGAAATTGCATTGTCCCCTTTCAAATAAACTGATTTAAAAAAAAAAAATAATAATAATAATTTTAAAAAAGTATGAGACTTCCTGCAGGCCTCCTAATCCACTGCTGTCAACACATTGAGGGACAGACTGACCTCTAAAAACTGTGATCAAATTGCAAGAATGCTCTTAATAAAGAAGCTTCTGTCTGGGTGATAAAGTCCCATTCTTTGTTCACCGATTCTGTGTTTCATTTGAAGTAGTTTGAACTTGAATTAAAGTTGTTAAAAAAATTGTGTGACGTGAAGCATGGTCATGGGACAATTTCGGACTGCTACCCCAATGTCAATTGAGAAGCCATGGACAAGGGAATGATTTGATTAAAAAAGCTGCAAAGCCTAAGCTGTCAACTGCTGTTGTTGTCACATCTGTCCGAATTATATCTGAAATTAAATGGAAAAAAAGGTGTAAATTAATTGTTGCCCCGAAAACCCTAGCTCCTAAAGCCACCTGTTTAGGCTTTCTGAAAATGTGCACCCCTGCTTGATTAACCCCATGTTCGATCAGGCCATATTTTTTGATTAACACATTCAAACCGTAACCTTTTCCTGCACAAATATGTTTTTTTTTAATAGCAAACTCCCCTTGACTTTTCTTTTTAGCAAACTCCCCTTAAACTCCCCTGCATTTTTAATAGCAAACTCCCCTTAACTTTTTTTTTTAATAGCAAACTCCCCTTGACTTATCCCATTACATTTAAATGTGCCTGAAATGAACCGTCAGAAGAAATCAATTAAGGACAATTTTTTTATTCCAATTTTTGGACAATTCATTGGGAGAATTCTACCAATTAGTGCTTGTTGTCAACATATGCTCCACAAAACACACACAGCACGCACAATACTCAAATAACTCCTGACGTCGTGACTCTTGCAATTCTCTCTTCACCTGTCTCAACAATATTACTACTTAGACCATCTCCAGAGAGCAGAATGCTGCCACTAGGCTTTTGTTTAGATCCTGTTCCGCCTCAGCCACATCACTCTGATTCTGGCTCCGTGGTAATTTCAGGATTCCATACATAATTTTAACAGTAACTTTCAGAGCCCTCAATTTTCAGGTTCACCCAAACTGTAATTGAAAGAGAGGTGCATTTTTCCCATTATCCTCATTGTAATGAAAAATGTTATGTGAATGCTCATGTGTGAACGCTGAAGGTATTCACACATACTGCATGTTATTCTATACCCAAAAACTATTATTCTCCCCACTTTTTTTTTTGGGCACTTAACGACTTCCATATTTCTCAACCAATTCTAACCATGCCAACTTCAAAATATTTGAAAAATTGCCACCCATGGATTTATTTTTCTCGTTCCTAAATTTCACACATATGACAACGCAGATAAGTGAATGTTCCAAAAATTTAAGTCTAAATTATAAAGATGAAACGGTTCAAAAGTCGATGATGTGTTGAGACATTCCACATCTTTGCGATTCCAAATTCATTGTGTTCAGCTCATAATCACCTTAGAAACTATTTTCATCATTCCAAGAATTGTGACATTCCTCAAATACCACAGTTTTCACATTAAAATTCCCAATTAGACATTTAGACCCCCTGCTCCTTCAACATTTCCTGACTGATTCAAACCATTCCAGGCACAAAATATGTTCCACATTCCAAAAATTACCACTGTTCCCTAATTCCACATTTTCCAAATTGAAATTCCCCCAGTAAGACGTATTTACATTATCCCCTCCTCCTTTAACATTTTTGGACTGATTCAACCCATTCCAACTACAAATGAATATTTATATGAACAAACGTTCCTACGTGATCAAAATTCCAATTTCATGCTATATCATTCAAAATTTGATTGCGCAGGATTTGAGTCACCATTCAGCTTTTCAACATTCATACGCAATTTCTACAGAAATTGCATTGTCTTGCATTTGCATTACATTCCTTTTACTCAATCACAAGGTTCGTCGCAATATTTGTATATCTTCCAATACAATGTTTTCTTAACTGTCAGTGTTCCGTTGGAGAGATTTTTGCAGAACTTGTGTGTAACAAATGTTTATGCACTCTACCAGGCGTGTCAGAAAGGTTCCAGGACTGATATCACATCGGATATATTTCAAATGCCAAGTGCCCGAGCACAGTGATGTTCTGCATGGCCGGTAACTGTTAGGTGCTCTCTGCTCTTCCCACAACCTACGCCTCTCCTCGCTCAATGAACGAAAGCAAACACCGGAGGATCTCACTATCTGTCAAACGCCAGACTGCCTATGCGGAACAGCCTGCTGGAGCACCTCAGGGTTGCAGAGGACGTTCGTGTTTTTAAGAATCGGCTCAAGACCCACCTTTGTAATTTAGCCTTTAACTATATTGAATTCACCTTTTGACTTACATTTAACTTTATTTCCTTTTTAGCTTTTATTTTCAGTGTTTTAGTATTATTTATTGGATTTGATCTCTATTTTTATGCTGTCTTTTACAGTCTTAGATCTTCATTTTAGTTTGAGAATTTACTTGTGGTGGTGGGCAGAGCGGTGCAAGGGTGGCGCCGTGGTGTTTGATAAGCGCATTCAAAATAATCTAGTCAAACCAAGGTTTATGAACTCTGCTTATGTATTGCACATACATACACAACAATATCATTTCCAGTTGGCTATTTACAAAGTTGTATTCTGGGAAGTTTGAAGTAAATCTGACGATTCGCTTGCTCTTGGTGTGGAGATGAGATGAGATGGCCCGAGCGAACGCCGCCATTAAAAAAATCTGAAAGTGGCCTGTTTCAACATCACATTTTGAACTAATAAGACTAACATACGGGCATTTTTCTACCAAAGAGTCAAGGTTTCTGTCACAAATTTGCTAATGAATTACATTGATTCCTGGACAAGTGAATTTGTGCTGATTTGCTACATAAAAAGTGGCATAAAATCCTTAATCGTTATCCGATTCTTACAAACTAGGGCTCATTTTGTTTGTGTTTCAATATTTTGCATTATTATTATTATTTTTATTATTGTAGTATTTTGATATACAGTTGGTTCGAAATTTTTAGTGACATAGCTCTTTTCTTGCATGCTATTGATATTATACTGTATATTTATATTTCCTATATCCACTATTGCTGCTAAAAAGATACAAATTTCGTCAGTGTGGGACTAATAAAGGTTATCGTATCTTACTGTATGTTACAAATATTGATTAACAATATACAGTCATGCTCAAAAACATTGGCACAGGGGTGTCAATGTTTGTCTGTATGAGCGTGCGTTTTTTTTTTTTTTTTCATCTTCTCGGGGGCTGTTAATACACTGTACTTGGGCGGCCCAAAACACTGGTATATTCATGATTATCTTTCAGTGTTTACTTAACGGGAGCCCACTGCACTCTGAGCTGTAATGGACTGTGGCCATGGTCCTGCCTCATGGGGTCCTCTGTCGCCATAGGCTCCTCATAGGCCACACTGGGGCTCCATGCCGGTGTCCTGTGCCCACGGTCTGTTGTCTCCTCTTGGTGCAGATGGTTCCCTGGGATGGTGTTTCCTCACTTGGATTCGCTGTGCACAGCCATAGGCCATTACATTATTATTATTTTTATTTTTTTATCTGCAT
The DNA here is from genome assembly GCF_024500385.1 of Phyllopteryx taeniolatus. Classification (NCBI taxonomy): domain Eukaryota; kingdom Metazoa; phylum Chordata; class Actinopteri; order Syngnathiformes; family Syngnathidae; genus Phyllopteryx; species Phyllopteryx taeniolatus. The sequence goes on from NW_026903162.1 coordinate 1,313,815, forward strand.
GTGTGTGTGTGCATATGTGTCTATGTGGATAAGTATGGGGAGTGGATTGATTTTAACTACGTAAAGCACTTTGAGTTTCATGTTATTGTATGAAAAGTGCTCTATCAATAAAGTTTGATTGATTGATTGCCTTATCAGATTATAAAGATTATCATTAGGTCTGAGGTGTGTTCAGAGTAGATTTGTCCCGATTGTAGGGCGCAAAATGGGTTGGGGCGGACAAGTTTCAATATTAACCGTGTTCAATATTTCCATCCATTTTCAACACCGCTTATCCTGGTTAGGGTTGCGGGACGCTGGAGCCTATCCCAGCTGACTTCGGGCGAAAGGCGGACTACACCCTGAACTGGTCGCCAGTCGGTCGCAGGGCACATATAGACACGGACAACCATTCGCACTCACATTCACACCGTCACTGAGTGGGAACTGAACCCACGCTGCCTGCACCAAAGTCAGGTGAGTGTACCACTACACCATCAGTGACCTGTTCAATATTTACGACCAAAAATCTTTTGTGTATGGGGAAAGCTGATGTCTCCCTGAGTCATGACGTCACAAATTGTGACATTGAACAGAATGCAGCCAATCAAGAAACGCCTTGACTCAGGCAAAAGGAAACGGCCGTAAAGCAAAACAAACGTCTTACCCAATGTCGGTTTCCAAAGCAAGTCTTTTTGATGATATCTTGAATACCTAAAGCATAATTAGGTCTGGCATGACTGAGCACACCAGGATTTACTCACTGCAAAATTCACAAATTAACAGCAATTATAAGTTCATGGTATTACCTCATTTGTGATTTTATTTCATAATCTAAATGTGATCCAAGAAGATTGTGTGGGTAGACATGCCAGTGAAAGTAAAATGCTGCCATGTTTTTACTTATTTCCTCTTGATGACATGTCTTCTCTCCCCACTGGAGCATCAGACATGCTGACTTTGATGAAAAGTTGCGGGGAACTTTTAATTATGTCTCATTAAGGACTGTTTTGTGAATGTGAACCTTAATTAAAGTGAAGTAGGTTTTTGTTATCTTTGGTGTGAGAGACTTTTATTTGCGCCACCAGATGGTGTTCAGATATGAAGGATTTATTAGTTTTCCAGATGGTAATTTGGTGATGAATAAATGACTGACAAGACATATTTCCACCTCCATCATGTGCAGTGAGCCAGAAGAACTACTAACAGAAGAGAAATATTAATGCTCAACAAATGTGATAGTATGCACTGTATTTTTGATACTATGTATCCTGTTTAGGGTCACAGGGAACTGCAGCCCAGTAGCAATTGGACCTGAACAATAGAAATGACAAAAAAAAAACAACAACACAGTTTTAGTATGTAGTGTTGGTATTTCAAATTACATGACTGATGGCATTTAAAATAACGTTTTGAAACGAATTAAGAGTGACCGGCACGATGTCTGCAGAATAAAAAACCCAAAATAGAATTGGTAGTAATTTTAGGCTTGTTTTATGATGACTTATTTGATTTTTGTCCGCACACATTTAAATCGAAACCTGCATGAGCCTGCTGACGTCAGGGGCGGAAGGCGAGCACATTTCCTCTTTGAACTAGTATGTGTTGTGCACCAATATTGTTGTCTATACGGAAAGCCTCCATGTTTTTTTCAGACAATATGTGAAAATAGTGAGGTTAGAAATATTTAAGTAGGCTTCTTTTGTAAAAAATAAAATTGATCGCTGGAATGCTTTGTTGCAGAAGTATGAGTATGCATGAGGTATGTGCTGTAGATTTATTTCCACCTATATAAATGGGTTTAGTCAGCTCATTGCTTTATTCATCCATCCATCCATTTTCTACCGCTTATCCGAGGTCGCGGGGGCAGTAGCTTTAGCAGGGACATCCAGACTTCCCTCTCCCCAGCCACTTCATCCAGCTCTTCCGGGTGGATCTCGAGGCGTTCCCAGGCCAGCCGAAGGACGTAGTCTCTCCAGTGTGTCCTGGGTCATCCCCGGTGGGACGTGCCCGGAACACCTCACCAGGGAGGCGTCCGGGAGGCATCCGAATCAGATGCCCCAGCCACCTCATCTGACTCCTCTCGATGTGGAGGAGCAGCGACTCTACTCTGAGATCCTCCCGGATGACCGAGCTTCTCACCCTATCTCTAAGGGAGAGCCCGGACACCCTACGGAGGAAACTCATTTCGGCCGCTTGTATCTTGTTCTTTTGGTCACAATCCACAGGTGAGGGTAGGAACGTAAATCGACCGGTAAATTGAGAGCTTCACCTTTCGATTAGTGGAAAGGATATCTTGGGGTCTTTTTCACGAGTGAGGGAAGAATGGTGCATTCTCCATGCATCCATCCATCCATTTTCTGAGCCGCTTCTCCTCACTTGGGTCGCGGGCGTGCTGGAGCTACCATCGGGCAGGAGGCGGGGTACACCCTGAACTGGTTGCCAGCCAATCGCAGGGCACATGCAATCAAACAACCATTCGCACTCACATTCACACCTACCGGAGAAAACCCACGCAGGCATGGGGAGAACATGCAAACTCCATACAGGCGGTGCCGGGGATTGAACCCCGCATGTCAGAACTGTGAGGCTGACGCTCTAACCAGTCGTCCACCGTGCCGCTGGTGCATTCTCATTCATGAGAATTATTTAAAAGTGAAGGGCATGTTTTTTCTCTATAGCATGGTAGGAAATGAGCACTTAGAAACTCAACATATTTTGCACAGGTTAATTTGACAGTTTAGGGCACCCTAAAGGAATCACTCCATATTAATCCCTCCCAAAGCGTCACTCCGTCACCTACTTGTCTTGTTGGGACCATCCTGAACACCATTATTCTGGGCCATGCAGAATATTGCGGCATTTATCAGTCATCAAACATTTGAGTCTTCATGTATTTCGGAGCTCACTACAAATGTTTCTCCTGAGGTGACTAATAAATACAACTTCATGCATGGATGCAATCCTTTAGAGGATCCTGGATCAAGATTTTCTTGGGCCTCTAAGAGACACCAGCAATTTCAAATACCCGCTTGTTGATCAGTGGCCTTTTAAGGGGTGCTCTCTTAATAAAATGCATTAGTCTGACAGAGACTTTCCTTAATACGCCTTCATATGAATGGCCCTATTTGCTCTCTGAATCACCATTTACGGGCAACAGAGTGTCCCGATCGGAGGTTTATCATCTACGGGGTGGAGTGGGGAGTGCCACATCTCCCGGACAAAAAACAAACAGACAAAAATAAATGAACTTTTTTTCAGCCTATCTGTGTGGTCTGATACCAAATGAACAAAGACTTGATGATTGACTTGGCCAGTCTAAGACCTTTCACTTTTCCCCCCTGATGAAGTCCCTTGTTGTGTTGGCAATGTGTTTTGGGTCATTGTCTTGTTGCATGAAGAAGCGTCTCCCGATTAGTTAGGATGCATTTTTCTTTAAATTGCCAGACAAAATGGTTTGCCAACCTCCACAGGGCAGGGGTGTGTCATGGTCTGTGTTTTGGTTTGGGTTGTGTTTAGTTTTGTTCCATGTTTTCCTGTGTTCCATGTTTGTCGTGTGCTCATTAGGTTGACCAATCAGCTCTCTCCAGCCACTCGTGTCTTGTCCAGGTGTTCCTCGTTGTCTCGTCAATTTGTTTGTATTTAGTTCCCTGGTTTCTTTCATTTCTTGTCGGTTCATTGTCGTTGTCACATGTCTTTGCCATGTCATAGTCGTCAGTTGTCTTTATCATTGTGGTATGTCATTGTCAGGTGTCATTTTTCCTATCTATTTCAAGTCTTACTCACAGGTCATAGTTTGTTTCCAGTTTTAGATATTCAAGTCTTTCTTTGTTACTTTGGTTTGATTATCTGTTGTGGGACTTCGTTCAGTTTTGCTTTTCCCTTTTTGAAGATTAAATATTATTATTTTGAGACTCCCGCACTCCTGCCTTGCCTCCCTGCTTTCCTGCCTTTGGGTCCAGCATGTTCTTGCCTTGCGTTACTCTCCTTCGCCCTAACCACGTACGTGACAGGGTGAAGGTATCCCAATCCACTGTTTGAAGAAAGAAAGATAGTGGCCATACCACAAGATGCAAACCATTCATCAGCAAAAAGAATCAGAAGGCCAGGTTGGATTTTGAAAAGAAGTACAGAGATTAGCCACAAAGGTTTTGGAACAAAGTTTTCTGGACTGATGAGACCAAGATTAACCTCTACCAAAGTGATGGAAAAGCCAAAGTATGGAGAAAGAAAGGATCTGCTTCCAAAACACACAAGGTGTTCATCGTCTGTGATCCATGGTGGAGGTCATGTCATGGCTTGGGCTTGCATGGCTGCTTCTGGAAAGGGCTCACTAGTCTTTATTGATGATGTACCTCATGATGTTCGCAGCAGCAGAATGAATTCTGGTCTACAAAGCCATTTTGTCTGGCAGTTTACAGAAAAATGCAGCCAAACTAATCGTCAGTATACAACATAAACAAAGGAATTGACCTTGCTGTTCCAATACCTTTGGTGGGGACTGTACTGTATTCTGTGGCCATTTGATTTGCGGCTTTGATTTGTGTGCACACAAACACACACACACACACACGTGCAAACAAATTGATTTATTCATGGTATTTATTCATTGTATTTGTTAATTGTATTTTTTAGAGTGCCACTAAACAGACCCAATAAAATGCGATGTAAATTCGACACACCACGGAGAAGAGTAATGTTATCAAGCCAGACAAAGAATGAATGAATAAAAAGATTATGTGAAATCAGGCTTTAAAATGGTCAAGAACTGAGACATTCTAGTCACTGTGGGCGTGCCATTGGCTGCTCTGAAAATCCCGCCTCCCCGATACTTTCAGCAATCAATCAATACTTCCTTCTATCACGTGATCACGGCTCCTCTGCGGAGAGAGGAGCGATGCACATTGCATAAATTTTCACGGGCCGCGGAGAGTCATTCTGGCCCTTTTTTGCGTTGAAATTCAGCGGGTTGTATATCGACTCGTCAGCCGCGCGCGGGGGCATACGGCAGAGACGTTGTAGCCCAAATAACACAAAACACGTTACACTTTAGGGAAGATGCTTTTTTTTTTTTCGAGTTGTGGGCATACTTTGATGGCTAACTGCACGCTATAGTGGTAGAACTGGGTCCATTATGTATGAGGATGGCTACTGTGTGGAATAAGGGTGCTTGGGGTTTATAGTGGGGGATAGAGAGTATACGCCCAAACCTCTTGATGTCGCGAGGATAGTATTTAGCCCTGCCCAGAAATTCATTAAAATGTAGGTGTAAAAGAGGTTTAAGCCATAGCTCAACAATTCAGTACTATATTGTTCTCAGTCTTTGCACATGTTTTCAGCACTTCAAACCTATTTCATGTATTTAGAAACAAAACAAGCATGTACGTTTTGGGGGACTTTAATTGTATTCAGTGCAGTATTCTTTCATTGTATTCTAATGAATACTAATGCTAGCTAGAAGCACGCAATCAACTCTTATCTTACATTAAAGCCTGGTCTGACAGGCTGCTGTCATAATTGATGGCTAACAACAATTTTTGACCAAAAGTATTCCTTTATAGTTCATAGTTTTTATTTCTTGGTTGTGGCACAGAGTGGTTCAGGCACAGTTAAGAGGGCACTGCCCCCCCCCTCCATGCCCCCCCCCCCCCCCCCCCCGCCCCTTCCCTTAGGACCGCCACTGGGCTTTACAGAAACAGCAACATTTTGGCTTCAATGTGAAAAAAAAAAATACAACAATATTTGTCAATTTCTTTTCCTTTTCTCTATCTGCCGATATTCTGCAAATAGCCTACAATACATATTTCCTACTGCTGGGTATTACTTTAAAAACAGTGAAGATCAACAAAATGACTCACATAGCAAATGAGATTATTTATTCAATCCAAATGATTGTCTGCCGCCCCAGTGTGCAGGCAAGATCCGTTAGTCACGAGACACTGGGTATAACAGTCGTCAGTATTCGCAGCATCTAGTCTCGGGTGTTGTGGCTCTGGTGTGGCGTGAGTTGCGCCGCGTCGTGTACGCGCAGTGCTTTCCGAGTGCAGTCAGCGTCGCTTCATTCGTGCAGCAGAATTTCCCTTTACGCCGACTGGATACGACACCTAAATGAAAACGACACCGGAGCAACTCGTTCTTTTTACGCGCTCACCATCATGTTGGACAACTGCTCGGATTTTAGCAACCTTACGCAGCTGGTGGTTCCGGTGGTCCACTACAACTTCCCAGCGCTTGTTTTCGGGATCTTACTGATCATGGCCGTCACCTTCGGCAACGTTCTCGTGTGCCTCAGTGTTTACTCGGAGAAAGCTTTAAAAACCACAACCAACTATTTCATCGTCAGTTTGGCGTTTGCAGACCTGCTGCTGGCGGTTCTGGTTCTGCCACTCTTTGTTTACGCAGAGGTAAAACTTAAATTAAACTTCAATTAAGTGAGGCTGTCATCATTCAATCAATCGAAGTCTTCCTGCTCGTTGATCTGAGTTGACAATGATTTTGAAGTATGACTCATATGTGTTCAGAAGTTTAAAGGTTGTGCGCGTGTAACTACGGCGCTCGCATTAAGTGTAAAAGTCACCTGTCTGCCTTTCCAAATGTATGTATGACTCAGACACCGCCGATGAGACGTCTTTAATTGGCTGCAACTCTGATCTTGTTATTGTTGCTCAGCGCACCAGCTCTTCTGCAGGCAGCAGACTTTAATACTGGTGGCCTGTCAGCATGCATTCACCAGCTTAGACAATGGAAGGGGAATTAATTATTTAGGAAAAATGAAAGAAGGTGTGAATATACTGTAGGTAGGTGTGTCTTATGGGAACAATGTTGCCTTGAGTGAGGGTTGTAGTGATGCAAGACCAAAGAGGATTATAGATATTTATGTGGTGGTTCAGAGTTGGAGCAGCTAATGAGTGTGTGTGTGTGTGTGTGTGTGTGTGTGTGTGTAGTTCCAGGGTGGAGTCTGGTCATTGAATATGCTTGTGTGTGATGGCCTGATGACCATGGATGTGATGCTGTGCACTGCATCCATCTTCAACCTCTGTGCCATCAGTGTGGACAGGTAAGGGTGTGCCCCTCTGCTCAAGAGTCAAGACACACTGAAATACATTCACCAGCCACTTCATTAGGTACACTTATAGAATCTGATGAGATCCAATACAAGAGCTGGATGATATTTTTTCCAATTTACTATTTATTGTTGTTTTCAAAAGACAACAGAAATACAAAATATAATAGCACAAACAGCAGGGGCTCGATTACTCAACTGACATTTAGTCCACACATACGTCAACATGCTCAACTGACCATATTAATTATCTTCTTTGCGATAAGGTCTAAAGATAAGCCGCCCTCCCGGGGGCACCCTGTATCGCAGATTTTTAAGGACTCATTTTTTTAATTGTGTTTTACAATACTGTATACAGGCAAGTCTGAATTTAGAGTTGTGTGCCTTCACTGTAGTATCACACAACATGCTGGGCAGCATATTTAAAGGACCCATAACGCGAGCATTTATCAACTTATTTCATAGTTATGGACTTAAAAATGATCCCCGCCCAAAATAGTAAGTAAGTAGTAATTTTAGGCTTGTTTTCTTATGACCTATTTGATTTTCAGCCAGATTTTGGCCCATCCACCTTTAGGTCGAAATCTGCGTGAGCCTGCAAACATCAGCGACAGAAGATGGACACATTTCCTTATAGTGGTATCACAGTACCAGAATTTTGACTTCGATACTATACCAACATAAAGTACCTTGATACCGGTACCGAAACGATTCCACGGCAAAAATTGAAAACATCAGTAAAAGTTGCACCTGGCATTAAAAATGAACAAGAAACTGAAGAAGCAAGGGGTCTAATATTGTTTCCATGAGTATATTATTTTCCATTTCTGTATTTATATATGCTTTACACATACTTAATACTGTGTATTTCAACCTTTCTAGCTTTTTATTAAAGTTTTTAGTGTGCAGTATTCTTGTATTTTACTGCATTTGATTTCTCCCAATGTAAACAATACATTGTGCAGTGCTGTTTTTCATTGCGCACAGAGCACCCTTTTGCTCCACTTGGATAATAAGTGTTTTTCCTTTTACATTCTGGTGGATTTTTATTCTTCTCGAACGCCCCGAATTTCAGAGTGGTCTCCGACGAGGAGTGACAGGACGAGTGTTGTGCGGCTTTTCGGGAAGAAGTGAGACAGGCTCTCGGTAGACAGGAGGAGCTTCCAGAAGACTGGACCACTACAGCCAAGGTGATCAGAGAGACAGGCAGGAGAGTACTTGGTGGATTTTCTGGCAAAGGAGAGAAGGAGACTTGGTGGTGGAACCTCACAGTACATTAAATCATACAAGGAAAAAGGTTAGCTAAGAAGAAGTGGGACACTGAGAGGACCGAGGAGAGGCGAAATGAATACATTGAGATGCGACGTAGGGCAAAGGTAGAGGTGGCAAAGGCCAACCTGCAGGCATATGATGACATGTATGCCAGGTTGGACACTAAAGAAGGAGAAAAGTATCTATACTCCTGCGCCATACAGAGGGATAGAGATTGGAAGGATGTGCAGCAGGTTAGGATAGAGATGGAAATGTGTTGACTGGTGCCAGTAGTGTGCTGGATAGGTGGAACGAATACTTTGAGGAGTTGATGAATGAGGAAAATGAGAGAGAAGGAAGAGTAGAAGTGTGCTGGTGCCAATTTTTAAGAACAAGGGTGATGTACAGAGCTGTGGGAACTATAGCGGAATCAAGTCGTGGAGGCTAGACTCAGGACAGAAGTGAGTATTTGGGAGCAACAGTATGGTTTTATGCCTAGAAAGAATACCACAGATGCATTATTTGCCTTGAGGATGTTGATGGAAAAGTACAGATAAGGTCAGAAGGAGCAACATTGTGTCTTTGCGGATCTAGAGAAAGCCTATGACAGAGTACCAAGAGAGGAACTGTGGTATTGCATCCGGAGGTCTTGAGTGGCAGAGAAGTATGTTAGAATAGTACAGGACATGTATGAGGGCAGCAGAACAGTGGTGAAGTGTGCTGTAGGTGTGATAGAATAGTTTAAGATGACAGATGAGGTTAGACTGTAGTCCCCGTGGACCATGATGTTTTCAGATGACATTGTGATCTGCAGTGAAAGCAGGGACCAGGTGGAGGAACAGTTAGGTGGACGCTTGCACTGGAAAGGAGAGGAATAAAGATGAGCCGAAGTAAGACAGAATATATGTGCATGAGTGAGAGGGGCGGAAGGGGAAGAATGAGGCTACAGGGAGAAGAGACAGCGAGTGTGGAGGACTTTAAATACTTGGGGTCAACAGTCCAGAGCAATGGTGAATGTGGTAAGGAAGTGAAGAAACGGGTCCAAGCAGGTTGGAACGGGTGGAGGAAGGTGTCAGGTGTGTTGTGTGACAGAAGAGTCTCTGCTACGATGAAGGCCAAACTTTATAAAACAGTGGTGAGGCCAGCCATGATGTACGGATTAGAGACAGTGGCACTGAAGAGACAACAGGAAGCAGAGCTGGAGGTGGCGTAAATGAAGATGTTGAGGTTCGCTATCGGGGTGACCAGGTTGGATAAAATTAGAAATGAGCTCATCAGAGTGACAGCCAAGGTTAGATGTTTTGGAGACAAAGTTAGAGAGAGCAGACTTCGATGGTTGGAGGAGAGATAGGGATAGTGAGTATATTGGTAGAAGGATGACGAGGATGGAGCTGCCAGGCAAGAGAGCTAGAGGAAGACCAAAGAGAAGGTTGATGGATGTCGTGAGGGAAGACATGAGGGCAGTTGGTGTTAGAGAGGAGGATGCAGGAGATCGGCTTACATGGAAAAGGATGGCATGCTGTGGCGAGCCCTAACGGGACAAGCCGAAAGGAAAAGACGATGGTACTGGTTTTGGTACTTGGTGCAACACAATTTTTCTTTTTATGTCCTGTCCTGTTCAGTTGTTTGGTCAAGCAGAAAGGAGGATCTGTATCCTTTTTATGTTGGAACAGTTTTACTGTGTCACAGTGGACCTTTTAAGATGCCATGTGGTTTCTTTGTTGTCTGATGGATATTTATTGAGAATTACAGACGTTCAGTCAAACAGAACAATGTTTTTAAATGGGAGTGACAGAAAAAAGGAGAGAGAGTGAAAAGGTTACTAAATAATATAGGAAAAGAAAACAACAAAGAAAGCAATAGCTGTAAACAAGATGAGGAAAGTAAAGCATTATATACCTCGTTCAATGACAATGACACATTGGATTCAAGTGTTGTATGGGTCAGTGGTGCGACACCCTGCGAGGAAAGGACGGAACAATATAGGACAGGACTGTAAAGGACAGGGATTGGACGGGAAGCATGCAGGACAGGGGTCGTGGACCCGGCTGTACAACCGACAACCGACAACCCGGCTGTACAACCGACGTGTGGTAGGAGTGGGTATGTAAATAATAAACATCTGTAGGACCAGATTGTAAGTGAGGGGATACCAAAGAAAGTTATTTGTCGCAATGAGTGAGTGACCCCACACCCAGCGAATAAGTCCCAGGGGTGTGTGTCTGTGGACACATGCAAGTGAATTGACACTGTTTCGCATGCACACTAGCATGCACTCAGAGATGTCCTGTAATTGCTGTGCCTGCACCGCGGGGGCTGAGGATGCCACCCCACCCATTCGAGAGGCAGGGTTGGGCCCAGGAGTCCACCTGAGAGTATCCCGGTGGACGAGACACCTCCGACACCAAGGGATCCAGGGTGGCCCACCGTCGCCACCAAAGCGCCCTGAAAACCGGCCACCGAAGGAGGCCACAGAGACCCAACATCACTCCCCAGCCAATCCCTTCCTTTGTGGGAGAAATTCACTATTTGCTTAACAAACTCCGGTGGTTCAAGGGTGCCCTGAAGTGTTGGTATTCTTTTTCTTGTATTATTACTGGTTTAATTTATTGTATTGATGGAAGTTTCTGCCTGTTATTTGAAATTCTTTGAAATAATTTGAGGTAAGGTTTTAATTTCGATTGTGGCTATTCTTCCCAGTAGTGATACAGGCAAGTTATTCCAGCGTATTAATTTAGCTGAGATTTTTTTTCCCAGAAGTGGTGTATAATTTAGATTGGTTAGCTCTGTGAGTTTTGACGAAATGTTAATACCTAAATACTTAATGTTTCCTATAGGAATAGGGTAATCTTGGATTTAATCTGCAGGATTCCATGAGTTTGCTGTTATTGGGAGTATTGTTGATTTTGTTCAGCTGATAGATTAGTCTGATAATTGTTAAAATGTTTAATGAACTTGAAGACTGCTTGAAGTGATGATTTGGGTTTCTGTAAATAAAGAATATCATCCGCATAGAAATTGATTTTGTGTTCTGTCACTGGCGAGCAGATATCTTTAATCAGAATCAGAATCAGAATCAGAATCATCTTTATTTGCCAAGTATGTCCAAAACACACAAGGAATTTGTCTCCGGTAGTTGGAGCCGCTCTAGTACAACAGACAGTCAATTTACAGAACACTTTGGAGACAAAGACATTGACAAAAAACAACAACAAACAACAATTGTGCAAAAAGATGCAGAGTCCTCAGTTCGAATGGCTAATATCGCAATAGTCCGGTGCAATGACCATTGTGCAAAGGGCACTGAGACTTCAAGGAGTGTATGCGGTTTAAAGTGACGAGTAGTGCGATAATCTGGGACAATGGTTGTGCAAATGTTACAGATACTCCTCAATCAGTGTGCAAATGGAGCAGATGCTACTCTGGCATGAGTGGCCACTATATGCAAATAGTGCAGCACGGCGAGACAACTACAGTGAGTGCACGAGTAATACATAATACAGAAATGTGACAACGAACTCAAGTCAAAAAATTGCCAGCTTGTTGTAATGGAATTGTAAGTTAGCTGTTTAAGAAGTTGATTGCAAGAGGGAAGAAGCTGTTGGAATGTCTACTAGTTCTAGTTTGCATTGATCGGTAGCGCCTACCTGAGGGAAGGAGCTGGAAGAGCTGGTGACTGGGGTGGGGAGGGTCCGAGAGGATTTTGCACGCCCTTGTCTTAGTTCAGGCACCGTGCAAGTCCTCAAGGGTGGGTAGGGGGGTACCGACAATCCTTTCAGCAGTTTTGATTGTCCGTTGCAGTCGGAGTTTGTCCTTTTTTGTAGCAGCACCAAACCAGACTGTGATGGAAGAACACAGGACTGATTCGATGACCGCTGTGTAGAACTGTCTCAGCAGCTCCGGTGGCAGGCCATGCTTTCTCAGAAGCCGCAGGAAGTACATCCTCTGCTGGGCCTTTTTGAGGACGGAGTTGATGTTGGTCGCCCACTTCAGGTCCTGGGAGATTGTAATTCCCAGGAACTTGAAGGTCTCGACGGTTGACACGAGGCAGCTGGACAACGTGAGGGGCAGCTGTGGCGAAGGATGCCTCCTGAAGTCCACGATCATCTCTACAGTCTTGAGCGTGTTCAGCTCCAGGTTGTGTCGGCCGCACCACAGCTCCAGCCGCTCCGCTTCCTGTCGATATGCAGACTCGTCACCGTCCTTGATGAGGCCGATGACAGTGGTGTCATCTGCAAACTTCAGGAGTTTGACAGTCGGGTTCGCTGAGGTGCAGTCGTTCGTGTAGAGAGAGAAGAGCAGCGGAGAGAGGACACAACCTTGGGGCGCCCCAGTGCTGATGCTGCGTGTGGATGAGGTGGCCTCCCCCAGCCTGACCTGCTGTGTCCTGCCCGTCAGAAAGCTGTAAATCCACTGGCAGATGGCAGGTGAGACGCTGAGCTGGAGAAGCTTGGATGAAAGGAGTTCAGGGATGATGGTGTTGAACGCTGAGCTGAAGTCCACGAACAGGATCCTCGCGTAGGTCCCTGCACTGTCGAGGTGTTCTAGGATGAAGTGCAGTCCCATGTTGACTGCATCATCCGCAGATCTGTTCGCTTGGTAGGCAAACTGCAGGGGGTCCAGCAGGGGACCTGTGACACTCTTGAGGTGGTCCAGCACAAGACGTTCAAAGGACTTCATGACCACAGATGTCAAAGCGACAGGCCTGTAGTCATTCAGACCCGAGATTGCAGGTTTCTTGGGGACTGGGATGATGGTGGAGCGTTTGAAACAGGATGGAACTTCGCACATTTCCAGTGATCTGTTGAAGATCTGAGTGAAGACTGGCGCGAGCTGGTCCGCGCAGACTTTGAGGCAAGGATGGGGACACGTGGTCCGGGCCTGCCGCTTTGTTAATCTTTTGTTGTTTGAAGATGCGTCTCACATCCTGTTCATGGATGGTTAACGCAGAGGTCAGAGGTGTGATTGTGGTCGCGGGTGCGGCCGGGTTGGTGTGTGGTGTGAAACTGTCCTTTTCAAATCTGCAGTAGAAGGTATTCAAGTCGTGTGCTATTGTTCTCAGCTTGGGGGGATCGTCGCTTGTAATTAGTCAGCGACTGGAATGCATGCCAGACTGATTTAGAGTCGTTTGCGCTAAACTGTTTTTCCAACTTTGCTGTATAGATCCTCTTTGCAATGTTAATTTCTTTAGTCAGCTGGTTTCTAGCTCGATTATACAGGGCCCTGTCCCCGCTCTGATATGCGTCCTCCTTAGCTTGGCGAAGCTGCTTAAGTTTAGCAGTGAACCACGGCTTATTGTTGTTGAATGTGCGAAATGATTTTGTTGGTACACAGACCTCTTCACAGAAACTGATATAGGATGTGACAGTGTCCGTATATTCATCCAGGCTGCCAGCTGAATTTTCAAAGACACTCCAGTCTGTGCAGTCTAAGCAGCTTTGAAGTTCCATCTTGGCTTCATTTGTCCACTTTTTGACTGTTTTCACTGTAGGCTTCGCACATTTAAGTTCTTGCCTGTACGTCGGTATTAAGTGAATTAAGCAGTGATCAGACGAGCCCAAGGATATTAGCATTATGGCGTATAGCGGCAGCAAGAGGTTCGATGAATATTGCAAATAGCATTGGTGAGAATGGACATCCTTGTCTGGTTCCTCTATGTAATGTAAAACTTTGTGAAGTAATCCTATTTGTGTTGACTGTCGCTTTCGGCGAATTGTATAATGTTGCTATCCAATGTATGAGTCTCCGAAGCCCCATCGAGGCGCACTGAAAGCCGGCACCCCGGAGAAGGCAAAAGGGACCCAACGCCAACCCCCCAAGCGCGTATCTGTTGGATTAATTCCAGATTATTTTGTGAGATGTGCCACGAACGGCTGGAGACTGCACCCAAGAGCAGATGGAGGCTGAGAGGTTGTGATGAACAGTTTATTGAAAAAGGGAAATGATAATGTTCCTTGTGGTGCGCTGGCGGGTTGTGGAGGCAGGGAATGCGTGGCAGGTGGTGATGAGGGCAGGCGGCTGGCTTGGCGGTAGGAATTCACTTGGCGAGGAACACAGAAGGAACACTGAGGACAAGGGGAGAGACGGAGGTCAGAAAGGAGACGAGGAATTGTGTAGCTTATGTGGAGACTGGGGAGCCGTTGTACCGCTGTAGAAGCTGCAATATTCTGGCGAGGATTTCCGGGATCAGGCAGGCTTAAATGCAGGTGATAACAAGGGCTGATTGATGACAGGTGCGCGGCCGTGGAAGGTGCTGGAAAGAGAGAGGGGAGGGGAGAGACAGAGGGCGAGAGTCCTCTTTAGCCTGCTGAAGTTTCTTAAGTTTGACAGTGAACCGAAGCTTGTTGTTATTGAATGTGTGAAATTACTTTGTTGGTACACACACCTCTTCACAGAAACTGATATAGGATGTGACAGTGTGTGTATATTCATCCAGGCTGCCAGCTGAATTTTCAAAGACACTCCAGTCTGTGCAGTCTAAACAGTTTTGAAGTTCTATCTTTGCTTCATTGATCCACCTTTTCACTGTTTTCACTGTAGGCTTCACGCATTTAAGTTCTTGTCTGAATGTCGGTATTAAGTTTATTAAGCAGTGATCAGACAAGCCCAGGGCTGCACGAAGTATGGCACGGTATGCGTTATTTAGCGTAGTATAGCAGTGGTCTAAAATGTTATTTTCCCTGGTAGGACAGTCGATGTGCTGCTTGTATTTAGGGACTTCGTGGTTAAGTTTAGCTTTGTTAAAGTCCCCGAGAATAATGAGGGGTGAGTCCGGGTGGTTTTTATCAATTTCGTTGACTTGTTCGGCGAGTATTGTTGTAGTGAGCAGTGCGGTGTTCGGGTTAGCTTGAGGCAGAATGTAGACACCGGCGAGAATGAATGATGCAAACTCACGAGGCGAGTAAAATGGCTTACAGTTCAAAAACAGCGACTCTAAATGCGGGCTGGAGTGTGTGCTGAGCTCCGTGAGCTCTGTACACCATTTTTCGTTGATATAGAAGCATATCCCGCCGCCTTTTGTTTTCCCTGAACATGTCACGGTCTCCCCGGCGAAGTTGGAAGCATGACGGCGCCATCGGGTACAACCTCACAAAACCAAGTCTCCGTAAAGCACATGGCGGTGGAACGTCCGAAGTCTTTACTGGTCTTTATCAGAAGATGAAGCTCGTCCATTTTGTTGGGTAGGGAGCCTAGATTTGTGAGGTGCATCGACGGAAATGGCAATCTGTATCCTCTCTTGCGGAACTTCACTTGGATGTCGGCTCGCTCCGTCCGTCATGCCCCAAAGACCGCGGTCGCTGCTTCGGTGAGTAACTCAGGGAAAAAACTGAGCGAATTTGCGAAAGTTGGTGAGGTGGATTTTTGCGCCTGTGGTTCCGAGTCGGAGGTCACCCGGGAGACCTGCGGCTTTCCGTTGGGCAGGGATGAATGAAGACTTCGAGACACTTGGCGTTTGGGCTAATTCGATCGATTGAACAAGCCTTAGTGTCATAACAGCTACTTACATTGCTAGAACAACGAAAAATCCCCCGAAAACCCCTGGATCTCAGTTTATGAAGGTTTAATTCTCTTGGCGGGGAATTAGCCCCTCCCTGGGTGCACCCGGAAGATGGCCGTTCCTCATGACCATATTTGGAATCACCCCCGCCTGCTGGCTCCTCACATTGTAGCTACACGCACACCCGGTACCCTTATCTTATAAGATGCAAAACAATCCTCTTTGCAGACCGAGACGCCTGTTGTGAACCCAAGACATGTTACTCTCTGGGCGGAGAAAGAAAACCCTAATAAACGTACAAATGGTTTAAGGAAGTCCTTTGACGTAGAACTTCAAAGAAAAGATGGTTGGCTTGAATACAGATCTCCAAACATTTGGCCCTTGCAAAGGAACTCTGATTGTGGTACTATTGAAATATACTACATTGGTGAAAGAAAGTCTGGAGTAGCCTCCTTTATGGTTAGCAAGTCTCCCCTTGTGTAAGTGAGTCGCGTAATGTCTCCAAAGACGAACGAAAAACACAAAAACAAATACAATACTAGAGAGCGCGTAACCGAGGCGACCACACGGGTAGGCGTCATCTTGACTCACAGTCTCCTGCGTTGTCACAGCATGCTTGCATTCTATTTCCTTATACTAGTACGTTTTGGTTGCTTCACGAATCGATACTATTGGTCTATTCCCATTTCGTCTGTTATTTTTATGCAACATTAACCAATTTAAAGGGGTGAAAATAGCTTGAGAACAAAATTATAAACGCTCTTGAATGCTCAAAATGTCAGAGAAGTGTTGTAAAAGTCTATCTAGTTCCTCGTTCTGTGGAAGCATACGGTGTAATTGTCACCTATATTGAAAGTCTGGATGGGTTTAATCAGCTCATTGTTGCATTGATTTCAGCACTCACCGCGGCAGACTTTGATGGGTACGGCTGGCACCCAAGCGCCACGTTCATACTATTTTAATTAATGAGATAAATTTGTTAAATTAATAAATTTGTGAGTTTTAAATAAAAAAAAAAAATCAGATTAAATAAGTGACTGGGCATAAATTAGGGGTGCTGTTATGTTGATGCGAGTGTGCAATGGTACATGATGGCAATAAGGTATAATACCAACTTGAACAAAGTGGTTTCTGGAAACTCAAGCAAGATGGTGTCAGGTGTAAAATGTAAATAAAAACAGAAAAGAATTATTTGCAAATCCTTTTCAACCTATATTCGATTGAATACACTACAAAGACAAGATATTTATATTCAAACTGATGAATTATAATTATTATTTTATTGCAAATTTCATTTTGAATTTGATGACTACAACACGTTCCAAAAAAGCTTGGACAAGGGCAACAAAAGACTTGGAAACTTGAAGAATACTCAAAAACACCTGCTTGGTACATTTCACAGGTGAACAGGTTAATTGGTTCACAAGGTTCACAAGGATAGGGCAAGGGTCATAACTTTGTGAACAACTGTGTGAGCAAATATTTTAACAGTTTTAGAAAAACATTTCACAATGTACAATTACAAGGAATTTAGAAATTTCATCATCTACGGTCCATAATATCATCAAAACATTACGAAAATATGTAGAAATTTCTGCTTGTAAGCAGCAAGGCCGGAAAAACAACAACATTGAATGCCCGTGACCTTCGATCCCTCTGGTGGCACTGCATTAAAACCGGCATCATTGTGTAAAGGATATTGCCATGTGGGTTCAGGAACACTTGATAAAACCATTGTCAGTTTACATAGTTTGCTGCTCCATCGACAATGCAAGTTAAAACTCTACTATGCAAAGCGAAAGCCATCTATCAGCAACACCCAGAAACGCCACCGGCTTCTCTGGGCCGTAGCTCATCTGAGATGGATTGACGCAAAGTAGAAAAGTGTGCTGTGGTCTGATGAGTCCACATTTCAAATTGTTTTTGGAAATGACAGCTGTTGCGTCCTCCGAGCCAAAGAGGAAAAGACCAGCTGGATTGTTATCAGCGCAAACTTCAAAAGGCAGCATCTGTGATGGTATAGGGGTGTGTTAGTGCCCAGGGATCGCGTTTGATGTGCGGTTTAAGACCCACCCTACGTATGTCTATGTGCGTGTGTGTGTGTGTGTGTGTGTTGCTGAAGAGCTTCCACACATAGTGAATCAAAAGTATGAATCCTTGGTGCTAGCCAATCAGAGGCAGAGTGGGACGAGTTATCGTTCCATGCAATGGACACAGGAGGTTTTTCTGGACTCGATACATTTTCATTGTGATAACACCCGCCGGGCCACTCACGACGCAGCAAGCCGCTGGCAGAACGGTGTTTGCAACACAACCACAACTGGGACACTTAAGGTAAAGTTAACTGTTTATTACATTCGCTACCCTGCAAGCTAACGACCAAGCAAGCTAAGGGCTGAAGCTAAAAAGCTCACTCGACCGAACGTCAGCGCTCAAAGTTGTGTGACTGTGTTCCCCACATAACACACACACACACACATACACATACACGCATACACATGAAAGTTAACTGCTTATAAACCATAAGCACAGCGGCACACGTTATCAATATTCAGGCAGGAGTTGACTGGATAAAATCCATTTTCAGCATCATTTGATTGGAAGGTGAAGGTCTCACATAACAGTCCAGCAGCTCAAGGGTAGCCTTATTTTATATTTTATCCTATATTTAACCAGGTAAAAGCTTATATAGTGATAAAATCTCTCTTTCAAATGCTAAGAGGCAGCAGAAATTATACAGGCAGCAAAACCTATACTGTATAGTACAAAACTTGACAATATTCATACAATAAATAAAAACAAAGACTAAAACATAACAGTGATATTAAAATGTATGGCATCTGATTAAAAAACAGTGACAAAGCCCAAATGATTTTGAGTACATACATGGTGGTTTTTTAGTTCATTCAAATTTGGCAGGCTTTAAGACATTTATTTATTTATTTTAGTGGGTTAATGACTCTATACCTAGGTGCCAAATGTTTAATATGTAAGTGCAATTTTTGTGAACAGCGGTTCAGTCAGATTTATTCATATTGTTAATTTATCTAAGATACTTTATTTATAGTTCTACATTACAATGTCAATGTTCAATGTTCTTTAGAATTTAAAGTTAATTGTTCTTAAAAAGGATGTACATGAATGATTATGAACAATATTATATCAGTTGGATAAAAAAAATAACGATACTATTGTTTATTGTGACAGTTTTTGGGAAAATATATTGTCCTAAAAAAATTTGGGACCATGCAAGGCTGAAACATGATATATTGAGAGAGAATAAGAGCAATGGATAACACAAAAATACTGCACAAATGTACAAATAAAAATCTGCAATATAGCAGGACTGCAAAGCAACAATTGTCATATAGCGGAAGATTACTGGATATGTACTCCGTAATCAGTGATGTTGCAAAGTAACGCATTAAATCGCCATTATGAGTCACGAGCGAAGTAACGCGGTACTTTTCCCGGGAAAATAATTAGACTACAGTTGCTTCTTAGAACTAACAATAGTTACTTTTGCATCATCAATGTCTCTCACCAATGTCATGGAGGGTAAGGACTGACTCACTGAAGGACTTACAATACTTAGCTTAAATAATATTAACAATGAAAAGTGAGAACTCTCAACTTGCTCCCTTGCACGGCTGACGTCACGTAGTAAGAAAAAAAGTTTTCTCGCTCTTTGCATCAAAATTACTGTGGTGGGAGCAATGGTGTGTGTGTGTGGGTCACTCACTTTCATGTTTACGTACGCGCACACACAAAGGTACGCGCACACACAGTTGCTTTCATTGACCATTGTTTCATGTTGATGACATCATTCTGTAACTTGTGTGGCATTAACATTAACAAGTAATGGGCACGGTTAAGTGAATGTTTTTTTTTGTACTGTGGATAAGTGATATTGCATGTTCTCCTCGTGCCTGCGTGGGTTTTCTCCGGACACTCCGGTTTCCTCCCACATCCCAAAAACATGCATGGTAGGTTAATTGACAACTCTAAATTGCCCGTCGGTGTGAATGTGAGTGCGAATGGTTGTTTGTTTGTATGTGCCCTGCGATTGGCTGGCAACCAGTGCAGGGTGTACCCCGCCTCCTGCCCGATGATAGCTGGGATAGGCTCCAGCACGCCCGCGACCCTAGTGAGGAGAAGCGGCTCAGAAAATGGATGGATGGATAGTTACTTTTGAAATCAAGTCATCAGCAAAGTGACTTAGTTACTTTTAAGCTCAAGTAACCAGTAAAGTAACTAAGTTACTTTTTCAAGGTAACTCTGGCAACACTGTCCGTGACGATGTTGCAGTGACTCATTGTTCCAGGGTTGGGATTTATTTTTTCCAGACATGTGCATCCTGGGACTCACATAGTCTCAAGTGTAAAATGATCTATGAGTGCCCATGGAGTGGGTAACTTGCACATCTGCAAAGGCAACATTAATGCTGAACGGTACAGGTTTTGGAGCAGCATATGCTGCCATCCAAGCAACGTCTTTTTTCAGGGATGTTCCTGCTTATTTCAGCGTGACAACGCCAAGCCACATTCTGCACGTTACAGCAGCGTGGTTTTGTAGTATGAGAGTACGAGTACTAGACTGGTCTGCCAGCAGTCCAGACCTGTCTCCCATTGAAAACGCACAAAATACGCTAACCAAGACCCCGGACTGTTGAGCAACTGAAGAATAGAAAGAATGGGAAAGAATTGCACCTACGAAATTTCAACAATTCCTCAGTTCCCAAATGCTTATTGAGTGTTATTAAAAGAAAATGTGATGTAACGCAATGGTAAACATCCCAGCTTTATTCTTTCATTCAACATGAGTAAATATTTGAAGAAGAAAAAAAAGCATGAGTTTAAACATTAAATATCTTGTTTTTGTAGTGTATTCTATTGAATAAAAGTTGAAAAGGATTTGCAAATCATTGTATTCAGTTTTTATTCAGTTTTACACAACGTCCCAACTTCATTGGAATTGGGGTTTGTAGTTATCCTGTTCAACTCAAATGAAAATATTTACTTTAGAGAGGGGAAGTAAAAGTAAATAATTGAGAGAAGGTGGTTGCACAAGTGTACACATCCTCTTTTACATGGGGATGTGGCCGTGTTCAGAATTACACAATGTCCCAACTGAGGTGTGTACATAAAGAATTGCTAATGGTCAGATAGGTCAGATAGCGGAGCACAGAGTCCAACGCAACCATGGTGAAGCAGCATTTCGCTGTTATGCTGCACGCAAATAGAATAAGTTGCCAACAGAAGTGAAATCCGCCCCAAGTCTGAATGTTTTTAAGTCCAGGTTAAAATCCATTCTTTTTTTTCTCATGCGTATGATTGAACATTTTGGAGAATCTCTATTAAAAAAAAAAATATTTCTTTTATATGTTGTCTTTTATTTTTCTGTACTTTTTTGAATGTCTTTTGATTTTTGTTTTTAAATGCACATTAAGGTACCTTGTGTATCAAATGCGCTATATAAATAAATTTGCCTTGCCTTGCCGATGTCCACACCAGCTATGTAGCGAATTTCGTCTCTAGTTCTGTCGCTGATGTCACATCACGACATGGTGGCGTATCGCTTTTGCCGATGTAAAAGGGACGGTCCCAGGGCAATTAGTTATTTACCAGTTGCTCCAAAATGTATTGATTTTATTGGAAATTTTGAGCAAATGCATCCAGAGACATTGTCAGTGAAATATAGGTCCGCCGCCGTTAACCTACAGGGCGCTGGTGGAGATTCAGCTACTGTGGGTCGAAGACGAAGGAGAGGTGGAAAGCGGGTTCTTCGGCAGAAAGAGAAGAGAAAGCACAGAGCCTAGAACTGAATGTAGGGACTTTGAATGTTGGGACAATGAAAGGAAAATCTCGGGAGTTGTTTGACATGATGATTAGGAGAAAGGTTGATATATTGTGTGTCCAGGAGACCAGGTGGAAAGGCAGTAAGGCTAGAAGTTTAGGGGCAGGGTTCAAATTATTTTATTAGGGTGTAGATGGGAAGAGAAATTGAGTCGGGTGATTTTAAAGGAAGAATTAGCTAAGAATATCTTGGAGGTGATAAGAGTGCCAGATGGAGTGATGAGGCTGAAACTTGAAATTGAGGGTGGTACGTATAATCACCTAGAGGTGAAAGAGAAATTCTGGAAGAAGTTGGATGTAGTTCGGAGCATCCCAGATAGAGAGAGAGTCATGATTGGTGCAGATATTAATGGACATGTTGGTGAAGGAAATGGGGGTGATGAAGAAGTGATGGGTAAGTTCGGCATCCAGGAAAGTAACTTGGAGGGACAGATGGTAGTAGACTTTAAATTTTGTGCAGACGATGTAATCTGAAGGAGGCTACTGACGGAAAGGTAGTGGTAGGGAAGAGTGTGGCTAGACAGCATAGGATGGTGGTGTGTACAATGACTCTGATGGTGGAGAGGAAGATTAAGAAGACAAAAGCAGAGCAGCGAACCATGTGGTGGAGGCTGAGAAAGGAAGAGTGCTATGCAGCTTTTCGGGAAAATGTTCTTGGTTGACAGGAGTAGCTTCCAGAAAACTGGACCACTACAGCCAAGGTGATCAGAGAGACAGGCAGTAGAGTACTTGGTATATCTTCTGGTAGGAAAATGGAGTAGGAGACTTGGTGGTGGAATCTTAAAGTACAGGAAATCATACAAGGAAAGAGGTTAGCTAAGAAGAAGTGGGACACTGAGAGGACTGAGGAGAAAGGAATACATGGAGATGCGACGTAGGACGAAGATAGAGGTGGCAAAGGCAAAACGAGGCATATGATGACACGTATGACAGGTTGGACACTAAAGAAGGAGAAAAGATCTATACAGGTTGGCCAGACAGGGATATCTCAGGGATAGAGATGGGAAGGATATGCAGCAGGTTAGGGTGATTCAGGATAGAGATGGTGATTCAGGAAAGAGATGGAAGTGTATTGACTGGTGCCAGTAGTGTGTTGGATAGATGGAAAGAATACTTTGAGGAGTTGATGAATAAGGAAAATGAGAGAGAAGGAAGAGTAGTAGAGGCAAGTGTGGTGGACCAGGAATTACGGCGTAATTGTCGCCTATATTGAAAGTCTGGATGGGTTTATTCAGCTCATTGTTGTATTGATTTCAGCACTCACCGCATCAATGATTAGTAAGGGGGAAGTTAGAAAGGCATTAAAGAGGATGAAAAATGGAAAGGCAGTTGGTCCTGATGACATACCTGTGGAGGTATGGAAACATTTAGGAGAGGTGGTTGTGGAGTTTTTGAACAGGTTGTTTAATAGAATTCTAGCGGGTGAGAAGATGCCTGAGGAATGGAGAAAAAGTGTGCAGGTGCCCATTTTTAAGAACAAGTGATATGCAGAGCTGTGGGAACTATAGAGGAATAAAGTTGATGAGACACACAATGCAGTTATGGGAAAGAGTAGTGGAGGCTAGACGCAGGACAGAAGTGAGTATTTGCGAGCAACAGCATGGTTTCATGCCTAGAAAGAGTATCACAGACGCATTATTTGCCTTGAGGGTATTGATGGAGATGTACAGAGAAGGTCAGAAGGAGCTATATTTTGTCTTTGTCGATCTAGAGAAAGCCTATGACAGAGTACCCGGAGAGGAACTATGGTACTGCATGCGGAAGTCTGGAGTGGCAAAGAAGTATGTTAGAATAAAAATTGGTTGAATTTTAACACGTCGTTAAAATTGTAGCTCTTTCACGAAAACAAACACTCATGGAACCTCGAGAGTAATAGGTGATTATAAAATTCAGGTTCCTACAGTATCAATAGTGGTAGAAATTTACTTCAATCCGTAGCCAAGAGGGGACATCTGGTGGTGGTGTGGAGATGCTAGACTATTTGATAAATTGCAAAAGAATGTAACAGGTCTCTGTGCTCTAGTGACCTTATTGTTACCGGTATCAGAACATCCCATGTCTGTACAAGAATTAACAGCTAGTCTATCTACTGTCATGCCAGAACATTGGTGACGTCAGAAAAGAATAGCAGACTGGCAGGGCCAAAATGATCCAACATAATTTGACGCCGTTGGTGTTCCCCATGGTGTTTCATATTAATTCCCAACAACACAGCTGTGGATGGCAGTCTCACCAAGGCCATAGAGGGACTCCGAACCCTGAATGGTAAAATGGTGTTGACACCTCCATGTGGAACTCCTGTTGTGATAATTATCACTATTATAACAATTATCACTCCTTATCACATGACAAATTTGAACGTTGTGGAATCAAATTAGGCGGCATGGTGGCCGACTGGTTAGAGCGTCAGCCTCACAGTTCTGAGGACCCGGGTTCAATCCCCGGCCCCGCCTGTGTGGAGTTTGCATGTTCTCCCCGTGCCTGCGTGGGTTTTCTCCGGGCACTCCAGTTTCCTCCCACATCCCAAAAAAATGCATTAATTGGAGACTCTAAATTTCCCATAGGTGTGACTGTGAGTGCGAATGGTTGTTTGTTTGTCTGTGTCCTGCGATTGGCTGGCAACCAGTTCAGGGTGTACCCCGCCTCCTGCCCGATGACAGCTGGGATAGGCTCCAGCACGCCCGCGTCCCTAGTGAGGAGAAGTGGCTCAGAAAATGGATGGATGGATGGATGAGGGCAGCAGAACAGTGGTGAGGTGTGCTGTAAGTGTGACAGACAAATTTAAGGTGGAGGTGGGACTGCATCAGGGATGCCCCTTCCTGTTTGCAGTGGCGATGGATAAGCTGACAGATGAGGTTAGACTGGAATCCCTGTGGACCATGATATTCGCAGATGACATTGTGATCTGCTGTGAAAGCAGGGAGCAGGTGGAGGAACAGTTAGGTGGACGCATGCACTGAAAAGGTGAGCAATGAAGATTAACCGAAGTAAGACAGAATATATGTGCATGAATGAGAGAGGTGGAAGGGGGAAGAGTGAGGCAACAGGGAGAACAGACAGCGAGTGTGGAGGACTTTAAATACTTGGGGTCAACAGTCCAGAGCAATGGTGAATGTGGTAAGGAAGTGAAGAAACGGGTCCAAGCAGGTTGGAACGGGTGGAGGAAGGTGTCAGGTGTGTTATGTGACAGAAGAGTCTCTGCTAGGATGAAGGGCAAAGTTTATAAGGCCAGCCATGATGTATGGATTAGAGACAGTGGCACTGAACAGACAACAGGAAGCAGAGCTGGAGGTGGCGGAAATTAAGATGTTGAGGTTCGCTCTCGGAGTGACCAGCTTGGATAAAATTAGAAATGAGCTCATCAGAGGGACAGCCAAGGTTCGATGTTTTGGAGACAAAGTTAGAGAGAGCAGACTTCGATGGTTTAGACACATCCAGAGGAGAGATAGTGAGTATATTGCTAGAAGGGTGATGAGGATAAAGCTGCCAGGGCAGAGACCTAGATGAAGACCAAAGAGAAGGTTGATGGATGTAGTGAGGGAAGACATCAGTTAAGTTGGTGTGGTAGAGAGGAGGATGCAGGAGATAGGCTTACATGGAAAAGGATGACACACTGTGGTGACCCCTAACGGGACAAGCCGAAATGGAAAGAACAAGTATTAAGTGAAATATAGGTCATCCGGATGCTATAAGTCCTTTAAGAGAAGCGAAAGTCCCCTACTGAGCAGAGAACATATTCCTGTGAGCAATGTTGTCCTGTATCGTTTGGTTAAAAACATGTTTATATTGTTTCTCTATTTAGCATTTTTTTTTTAAATCTATTGGTCTGGGTGTGGAAAGTATCACCCGCGATAAACAGGGCTTTCACTCTAGTTCACTGTTCATAACCTCAAATCACTCTATGTTGGACTATGAGCAGAGGTGGGTGCAGTAGCCAAATATTGTACTCAAGTAAGAGTTCTGTTACTTTAGAAAAATATGACTCAAGTAAAAGTAATAAGTAGTCATCCAAATATTTACTTAAGAGTAAGAAAGTACTCAATGAAAACAATACTTAAGTAAAGAGTAATTATTTATTATAATAGTTATTGTTATTATTTATTTTATTATTATTATTATTATTTATTTATTTTTTAAATCAGAGCATGAATATCATCCATCCATCCATCCCTTTTCTGTACCACTTATCCTTACTAGGGTCGCGGGCATGCTGGAGCATATCCCAGCTAACTGCGGGCAGGAGACGGGGTCCACCCTGCACTGGTCGCCAGCCAATCGCACCATAAATATCAAATAAAATTTAAAAAATAATAATACATGGGAGTCGACACACACCTGCCACCATTTAAAAGTAAAAAATGGAGTCTAAAAATAGACGCGCGCATGAACGGATAAATACAAGTTGTGAACGGCATGTCGATCATTGTAACAGAGTACAAAAAGTATCGATCCTTCACATAAATACTCAAGTTAAAAATATGGTGCATTTAAAGTACTCTGACAAGTACAGTTTATCAAAAATGTTACTTGAGTAAATGTAACAGAGTAAATGTAGCGTGTTACTACCCACATTTGACTGAGGTACAGTATATGATGACAATAATAGTCTTGCTGGGTGAAACTGTTCAGCTCCAGTCCTGTGGGTACCGATAATGTGCATTACAACTTGAGTACCAACCGCCACAAAGAACAATTCCTTTTTAATCATAATGGCATAAACTGGATCCCGTGGGTTACTGCCATATCTTCTTCTTCTTTTCCTTTCAGCTTGTCCCGTTAGGGGTCACCACAGCGCGTCATCCTTTTCCATGTAAGCCTATCTCCTGCATCCACCGAGAGCCTGTCTCACCTCTTCCCGAAAAGCTGCACAACACTTGTCCTGTCTCAGCTTCCACCACATGGTTCTCTGCTCTGCCTTTGTCTTTCTAATTTTTCTCCCCACCACCAGAGTCATCTTACACACCACCATCCTATGCTGTCGAGCCACACTCTCCCCTACCACTACCTTACAGTTGGTAACCTCCTTCAGATTACATCGTCTGCACAAGATGTAATCCACCTGCGTGCTTCTACCTCCGCTCTTGTAGGTCACCCTATGTCCGTGCCTCTTCTGGAAAAAAGTGTTCACTACAGCCATTTGCATCCTTGTTGCAAAGTCTACCACTATCTGTCCCTCCAAGTTCCTTTCCTGGATGCCGTACTTACCCATCACTTCTTCATCACCCCTATTACCTTCACCAACATGTCCATTACAATCTGCACCAATTACGACTCTCTCTCTGTCTGGGATGCTCAGAACTACTTTGTCTAGCTCCTTCCAGAATTTCTCTTTCAGCTCTAGGTCACATCCTACCTGTGGGGCATAGCCACTAATCACATTACACATAACACCCTCAATTTCAAATTTCAGCCTCATCAGTCGATCTGATACTCTTTTCACCTCCAAGACATTCTTAGCCAACTCTTCTTTTAAAATAACCCTGACAACATTTCTCTTCCCATCTACACCATGGTAAAATAATTTAAACCCTGCCCCTAAACTTATAGCCTTACTGCCTTTCCACCTCGTCTCCTGTACACACAATATATCAACCTTTCTCCTAATCATCATGTCAACCAACTCCCGAGATTTTCCTGTCATAGTCCCAACATTCAAAGTCCCCACATTCAGTTCTAGGCTCTGTGCTTTCCTCTTCTCTTTCTTCCGAAGAACCTGCTTTCCACCTCTTCTTCTTCTTTGACTTCGACCCACAGTAGCTGAATTTACAACGGCGCTCCGCAGGTTGACGGCGCCGGTGGCGGACATTGTTAACCCGGGCCACGACCGATCCGGTATGGAATTCTTAGGATGAACGCTCATATTTGTTTGGCAAGGTTTTAAGCCGGATGCCCTTCCTGACGCAACCCTCTGCATTTATCCGGGCTTGGGACCGGCCTACAGTTTGCACTGACTTGTGCCCCCCATAGGGCTGCATTGGTTACTGCCATATACTGTACAGTAACTAACTTGATGTCAAGAACTATATGACTAACTTAGTTTCCATCCATTTTATATACCACATATCCTTGGTTGTGGGAACTTCAGGTGAATGACAAATTATACACTGGACTACCGGTTGCAGCCATTCAGTCACAGGAAAACAAGGATATGTTATTTTAGTCTGTTAGCTGGCAAATCTCTGTCATCAATGCTTTGGAGCATCTGATTATATACTGTATCTGTTTAACGTTTAGGATAGTTTCCTGTGCTTTATGTCTGTAATTCGATTTTAGGAGTCATGTTACACTTGACAATCCTTCATACTGTATCTTTTTATTTCTTTGATTAATTTTTTTGAATGATTAATAATAAAACGCCCTTAAATTTAAACCTCTTGAAGCAGTGAACAATGACACATGCATACTCTGAACATTAGTCATTTTTTATATATAGTACAGTATTAATCATTTAAGTTGCTGGAAACAGAGAATAATTTGTCTTTGGTGGCCCATGCTGCAGTAGTCGACTTTTCTTACCAGTGGTAAAAAAAAATAATGATAATAATATATATGTTTTTAAATGTTCAGAGATTATATTTTCATATTGGTAAAAAAAAAAAAAACAAAAAAAAAAAAAGTCCTCATCAGTGCTTTGTGCAGTTTCCAACTAAGTATCATCTTGCTTTCAAAGATGGCAGCTGAGGTAAAAGGTCAGTACACATTCACCACAAAAAACAACATCCATTTTCTGGGTCATGGACAAGGTGACCAAGGTCGGGAGATTGGGTAGAATAAAACAGAATATAATACTGTTGGTCGCTAGTATGCATTGTGATTGTCTGGCAACCAGTCCAGGGTGTACCCTGCCGCTCACCCAGTGTCTGGCAGCTAGTATAGGTTCCATTGCTCATGAGGAAAAGCGCCATAGGCTAGACGTAGGTCTAGAACACAGGATACACTATAGAATCATCAGTTTTGAATTGCAGGTCCTTTTCTGTTTGGACATTGACTAAGAATTAAACTATAGCTTTCATTCTTGTCTAACAGGAAGCTACAGTATGTGGACCACAACACTATCAATAATGTCATCTTCAATATTACATTATTTCTCTTTCTGTCAGAGAAAGCGCCCTGCTGCTGATAACCAGTCTAATATCCTCCACTTTGCTGAGTTCAAAGGGAGAGGCCACAAACTATAGGATGGAACACTTTTATAGTTGTTACAGTATTCATTCTAGAAATTGAGGGAGAAAAAAAATAACAGTTGCCATTAGAAAATAGTTGATACAGAAATAGACAGGATTTTCCATTCATCCATCCAATGTCTATAATGCTTGTCCTCATTAGGGTCGTGGGTGAACTAGAGTGTATCCCAGTTGACTTCAAACCCCACCTTGAACGCTTTCTGCGAGAGGCGGGATACATGCTGGACTGGTCACCATCCAGGTGTAACTTTAACAGTTACAATTTCTTCTTTTGTTTTGTAGGTTCATTGCAGTTGCCATTCCTCTAAATTATAACCGCAAGCATGTGGACCATCGTCAACTCATCCTGCTATTAGGCACCTGGCTGCTCGCCCTAGCTGTGGCCTCACCTGTTCTCTTTGGAATTAACAATGTACCCGACCGTGACCCCAGCAAGTGCAAACTCGAGGACAATAACTATGTAGTTTATTCCTCCATCTGCTCCTTCTTTATTCCATGCCCCATCATGGTCCTGCTATCCTTTGGAGTCTTTCGTGGCCTACGGCACTGGGAGGTGTCCCGTAAGGCTAAACTGCGCGGCAGCATTGAAGCTTGCAGGAAGCTGCAGCATGTGGCCATCACCACCGCCCTCCCCCCACTGGTGGGCGCCATGCCTGGGTCTTTGCCGATGACTCTACCCAGGATCATTGAAAGGGACTTAGCTCAGTCACGCCTTGATATGGATGACTACATGAAACAAGAGATTCCTTATCCCATTCAGTACAGAGAGAAAGCCATACCCACAGTGACTGACAGCCAAGAACAACAGAGCAAGAAAGGAGCCAAGATCAACAGCAGGGAGAGGAAAGCTATGAGGGTGTTGCCAGTTGTAGTAGGTGAGTGTCTCTCTTTCACTTCATTTATATCTTGTACATATACAACATATTGATCTTTGGGAAAAATTAACAGACCACTGACAGATGATCAGTATATAAATACACTATACAGTGGTACCACAAGTTACAAGGGACCCGACTTACGAGTTTTTCGAGATACGAGCCGTTGATTGGCCGAGGTTTTTTGGTTTGACTTGCAAGTCCAAACTTGCGAAATGAGCGATGTGTGCTGGCAGGGGGCTCCACTCACTTGGGAACAAGTAGCACTTTGGCTGATAAAATTCATAAATATTCTTCAAGGCTTCAAACTGTACATTGCCATTACCAGTTGGAGTTGACTTGAAAATTAACCATAAAAAAGAAAAAGAAAATGACACGTTGTGTATTTGAAATAAGCACAGAGACCATCAAACATACGATAGAAAACATCATGGACACACGGGCTAACGATGTACATAATACAAAAATAAATTGCAATTTCATGCTGTGGACAAGAGATCAACAGAGAAGTTACAGAGATAAGGTCTCTCTTCTTCTTCTAGTTGATAAATCACTTAATGGTTTTAGTTCCTGAATACATTAAATAAATGCTAAAGGAATATAAACCTCGTAGGGCTCTCAGATCTACAAGTTTAGGTCAAATGATGGAACACAGAACATAAACAAACATGGTGAAGCAGCAGGTGACAGTACCGTGAAAAAGTATCGGCCCCCTTCTCAAATTCTTATATTTTTGCATAGTTTCCCCACTTTAATTTTGAAGATCATCAAACAGACATAAATATCAGACAAATGAACTTAAAAGGCTGTTTTTAAAGTTTAAATTTTTTTTTAAAGTTACCTGGCTCTGTGTGAAAAAGTAATTACCCCCTTGTTAAATCATGAATTAACTGCGGATAATCACAATTTTTGGTTAATTTTCACTTATCACACCCAACCCTGATTACCTACAGACCTGTTCCATGAACAAATCACTTAAAAATAATCTGTCAGAAAATCGAGTCAGACAAAAGATCTAAGAAAAGCTACAACAAAATGACACAATCCAAAGAAATTCCACAACACTCGAGAATTAAAGTAATTGACATAAATCTGGAAAGGCATTTCTAAAGCTTTAGGATTCCAGTGACTCATAGGGGGAGCCATTATCCTCACATGGAGAAAACATGGAAAAGTGGTGAATGTAGGGTAGGGTAGGGTAGAACGTAGAAATTGAGAGCTTCGCTTTTTGGCTTAGCTCCTTCTTTACCACAACAGACCGATACAAAGTCCGCATCAGTGTAGACGCTGCACCGATCCGCCTGTCGATCTCCCATTCCATTCTTCCCTCACTCGTGAACAAAACCCCAAGACACTTGAACTCCTCCACTTGGGGAACGATCTCATCCCGACCTGGAGAGGACACGCCACCCTTTTCCGACTGAGAACCAAGGTCTCAGATTTGGCAGTGCTGATTCTCATCCCAGCCGCTTCACACTCGGCTGCGAACCGCTCCAGTGAAAGTTGGAGATCACGGCCTGATAAAGCCAACAGAACCACATCATCTGCAAAAAGCACAAATGCAATATTGAGGCCACCAAACCAGACCCCCTCTACACCTCGGCTGCGCCTAGAAATTCTGTCCATAAAAATTATGAACAGAATCGGTGACAAAGGGCAGCCTTGGCGGAGTCCAACCCTAACCAGAAACCAGACCGACTTACTGCCGGCAATGCGGACCAAACTCTGACACTGGTCGTACTGGGACCGAACAGCCCGTATGAGGGGGTTCAGTACCCCATACTCCCGAAGCACCCCCCACAGGACTCCCCGAGGAACACGGTCGAACGCCTTCTCCAAGTCCACAAAAAAACATGTAGACTGGTTGGGCGAACTCCCATGCACCCTCGAGGATCCTGCCGGGGGTGAAGAGCTGGTCAACTGTTCCATGGCCAGGACGAAAACCACACTGCTCCTCCTGAATCTGAGATTCGACTTCACGATGGATCCTTCTCTCCAGCACCCCTGAATAGACCTTACCAGGGAGGCTGTGGAGTGTGATTCCCCCTGTAGTTGGAACACACCCTCCAGTGTTAAGAAGGGGGACCACCACCCCAGTCTGCCAATCCAGAGGCACTGTCCCCGATGTCCATGGGATGTTGCAGAGGCGTGTCAACCAGGACAGCACCACAACATTCACAGCCTTGAGGAACTCTGGGCGAACCTCATCCACCCCGGGGCCTTGCCACCGAGGAGCTTTTTAACCACTACGGTGACCTCAACCCCAGAGATAGGAGAGCCCGCCTCATAGAACCGAGACTCTGCTTGCTCATGGGAAAGCGTGTTGGTGGAATTGAGGAGGTTTTCGAAGTATTCTCCCCACTGACTCACAACGTCCCGAGTCGAGGTCATCAGCGCCCCATCCCCACTATAGACAGTGTTGATGGTGCACTGCTTTCCCCTCCTGAGACGTTGGATGTTGGACCAGAATTTCCTCAAAGCCGTCCGGAAGTCTTTCTCCATGGCCTCACCAAACTCCTCCCATGGCCGAGTTTTTGCTTCAGCGACCACCAAAGCTGCATTCCGCTTGGCCAGCCGGTACCCATCAGCTGCCTCAGGAGTCCCACAGGCCAAAAAGGCCCGATAGGACTCCTTCTTCAGCTTGACGGCATCCCTCACCATTGGTGTCCACCAACGGGTTTGGAGATTGCCGCCACGACAGGCACTGACCACCTTACGCCCACAGCTCCGGTCGGCCGCCTCAGCAATGGAGGCGCAGAATATGGTCCACTCGGACTCGATGTCCCCCGCCTCCCCCAGAACATGAGCAAAGTTCTGTCGGAGGTGGGTGTTGAAACTCCCTCTGACAGGGGATTCCGCCAGACATTCCCAGCAGACCCTCACAATACGTTTGGGCCTGCCACGTCGGACCGGCAGCTTCCCCCACCATCGGAGCCAACTCACCACCAGGTGGTGATCAGTTGACAGCTCCGCCGCTCTCTTTACCCGAGTGTCCAAGACATGCGGCCGCAAGTCCGATGACACGACCACAAAGTCGATCATCGAACTGCGACCTCGGGTGTCCTGGTGCCAAGTGCACGTGTGGACACCCTTATGCTTGAACATGTTGTTCGTTATGGACAATTCGTGACGAGCACAGAAGTCCAATAACAGAACACCGCTCGGGTTCTGATCGGGGGGGCCTTTCCTCCCAATCACGCCCTTCCAGGTCTCACTGTCATTGCCCACGTGAACATTGAAGTCCCCCAGCAGAACGATGGAGTCCCCAGCGGGAGCACTCTCCAGCACCCCCTCCAAGGACTCCAAAAAGGGTGGGTACTCTGAACTGGTGTTTGGTGCATAGGCACAAATAACAGTCAGGACCCGCCCCCCCCACCTGAAGGTGGAGGGAGGCTACCCTCTAGCCCACCGGGGTGAACCCCAACGTACAGGCGCCGAGCCGGGGAGCAATAAGTATACCCACACCTGCTCGGCGCCTCTCACTGTGGGCAACTCCAGAGTGGAAGAGAGTCCAACCCCTCTCGAGAGGACTGGTACCAGAGCCCAAGCTGTGCGTGGAGGCGAGTCCGACTATATCTAGTCGGAACTTCTCGACCTCACACACCGGGCTCCTTCCCTGCCAGAGAGGTGAGATTTAAAAAATGATTAATGTAATTAAGGAATTAGCCCATTCTTCAGTCATTTTCTGAAGAAACAATTAGATCGATGACTGCATTGTATTATTAATTTCTTTTCTATAAAGAAAATTATGGAAAATGGCGAGATAGCTGCTCTTAAACAGTTATTATAGTTATATAACAGTTATGCCCTTTTCATCATTATATTTGTCTCAACAAATGTACCTAACTTGTACCAGGCATGAAAAATGAACAAGAAACTAATGAAACAAGGTGGTCTATTTTTCTCTCTCCCCATGACTATATTAATTTATACATTACTTAGCTTTTAGTATGCAGTATTTTTGTATTTGACTGCATTTGATTTCTTCCATTGTAAACAATAAATTTGCTTGTTTTGAACTAGTTTATTGAAATTTCCAACATTTGTTTCAAATCAAAAGGACAGTTTTTGAATTAAATGTATCGAGAGGGCGGCATGGTGTACGACTGGTCACAGTTCTGAGGAGCGGAGTTCAATCCCTGGCCCCGCCTGTGTGGAGTTTGCATGTTGTCCCTGTGACTGCGTGGGTTTTCTCCGGGCACTCCGGTTTCCTCCCACATCCCAAAAACATGCACGTTAATTGAAAACTCTAAATTGCCCGTAGGTGTGAATGTGAGTGCAAATGGTTGTTTGTTTGTATGTGCCCTGCGATTGGCTGGCAACCAGTTCAGGGTCTACCCCGGCACCTGCCCGATGATAGCTGGGATAGGCTCCAGCACGCCCGCGACCCTACTGAGGAGAAGCGGTTCAGAAAATGGATGGATGGATGGAAGTAACGAGAGTAGCTTTCCCTGCTTCATTTTTTGCTGTGCATACTTACAAGTTAGAACCACATAAAACAAAAACATCCATCCATCCATTTTTCTGACCTCTTATCCTCACTTGGGTCGCGGGCGTGCTGGCGCCTATCTCATCTAACTCTGGGTGAAAGGCGGGGTTGATCAATCAATCATTCACACTCACGTTCATAACTATGGGCACTTTAGAGTCTTCAAATAAACTGGAATACCCGGAGAAAACCCACGCAGGCAAAAGGAGAACATGCAAACTCCACACAGGTGAGGCGAGATTTGAACCCCGGTCGTCAGAACTGTGAGGCAGATGTGCTAACCATCCCCCACCATGGCACTCAAAACAAACCAGTACCTTGTAAAGATGATAATAAAATAAAATCTGATAAATCACTCATCTTCAATCAACCAGATACAGTGCTGTATTTGGGTGTCAATGATGGTGTACATTGGGTACGGAAAGTATTCAGACCCCCTTAAATATTTCCCTCTTTGTTATATTGCAGCCATTTACTAAAATCATTTAAGTTCATTGTTTTTTCCTCATTAATGTACACACAGCACCCCATATTGACAGAAAAAAAACGGAATTGTTGAAATTTTTGCAGATTTATTAAAAATGAAAAACTGAAATATCACACAGCCATAAGTATTCAGCCCCTTTTCTGTGACACTCATATATTTAACTCTGGTGCTGTCCATTTCATTATTAAAATGGTTTTACATCTTCATTGGAGTCCAGCTGTATTTGATTATACGGATTGGACTTGATTAGGAAAGCCACACCCCTGTCTATATAACACCTTACAGCTCACAGTGCATGTCAGAGCAAATGAGAGTCATGAGGTCAAAGGAACTGCCCGAAAAGCTCAGAGACAGAATTGTGGCAAGGCACAGATCTGGCCAAGGTATCAAAAAAAATTATGCTGCACTTAAGGTTCCTAAGAGCACAGTGGCTACCATAATCCTTAAATGGAAGACATTTGGGACGACCAGAACCCTTCATAGAGCTGGCCGTCCAGCCAAACTGAGCAATCGGGGGAGAGAGGTAAAGAAGAAGCCAAAGATCACTGTGGGTAAGCTCCAGAGATGCAGTCGGGAGATGGGAGAAAGTTCTAGAAAGTCAACCATCACTGCAGCCCTCCATCAGTCGGGGCTTTATGGAAGAGTGGCCCGATGTAAGCCTCTCCTCAGTGCAAGACATATGAAAGCCTGCATGAAGTTTACTAAAAAAAACACCTGAATGACTCCAATATGGTGAGAAATAAGATTCTCTGGTCTGATGAGACCAAGATAGAACTTTTTAGCCTTAATTTTAAATGGTATGTGTTGTAGAAAACTAGGCACTGCTCATCACCTGTCCAATACAGTCCCAACAGTCAAGCATGGTGGTGGCAGCAGGTGTTGTTGTTACGGTTACGATGACGAACTGCAGTCAGGTCGAGACCCCGATGAGGATGATGAGCATGCAGATGAGCTTCCCTGAGATGGTTTCTGACAGTTTGTACAGAAATTCTTTGGTTATGCAATCCGATTGTTGCAGCAGCTGTCCAGGTGGCCGGTCTCAGACGTTCTTGGAGATGAACATGCTGGATGTGGAGGTTCTGGGCTGCTGTGGTTACACATGGTCTGCGGTTGTGAGGCCGGTTGGCTGGACAGTCAAATTGTTTGAAAGGCCTTTGGAAACTACTTATGGTAGAGAAAAGAACATTCAATTCACAGGCAACAGCTCTGGTGGGCATTCCTGCAGTCAGCATGCCAATTGCACGCTCCTTTAGAACTTGCGACATCTGTGGCATTGTGCTGTGTGATAAAACTGCACATTGTGCCTTTTATTGTAGCGAGCCTAAGGCGCACCGCAATAATCATGCTGTCTAATCAGCATCTTGATATGCCACACCTGTGAGGTGGGATGGATTATCTCGACAAAGGAGAAATGCTCACTAACACAGATTTAGACAGATTTGTGGACAATATTTGAGGGAAATGGCCTTTTGTGTATGTAGTAAAAGTTTTAGATCTTGGGAGTCCAGCTCACGAAAAATGGGAGCAAAAAAAAAAGTGTTGCGTTGATATTTTTGTTCAGTATAATATTCTAATTTCTAGAATGGTGAATTTGGGGTTTTGGTTTGCTGTAAACTATAATCGTC
The DNA here is from genome assembly GCF_024500385.1 of Phyllopteryx taeniolatus. Taxonomy (NCBI): domain Eukaryota; kingdom Metazoa; phylum Chordata; class Actinopteri; order Syngnathiformes; family Syngnathidae; genus Phyllopteryx; species Phyllopteryx taeniolatus. Next base: position 1,350,121 of record NW_026903162.1, read on the forward strand.
AAAATTATACATAAATTAATAATTTCATTCTGTGTGTGTCGTGCATCTCTATATTATGAGTTTCACTTTTTGAATTGAACTACCGAACTTAATTAAGCTTTTGACACTACTCTAATTTATTAAGAATGATGCCAGGAATATAGATAATGCTGCCACGGTTGCTAAGCTAGCATTTATTTCCATAATTCTATTCAAAAAGTTAAACTTTCATAGACTTAAAACTTGTTCCATCATTCCTCAAAAGATTCATAGCTGTATTAGCTCAAAAGGGTGCTTCTACTAAACACTGAGCAAAGGGTCTGAATACTTATGGCTGTGTGATATTTCAGTTTTTCTTTTTTAATAAATCTGCAAGAATTTCAACGATTCAGTTTTTTTTCCTGTCAATATGGGGTGCTGTGTGTACATTCATGAGGGGAAAATGATTTTAAATGATTTTAGCAAATGGCTACAATATAACGGATTGAAAAATTTAAGGGGGTCTGAGTAATTTCTGTACTCACTGTACTTTCTATTATTGGCATAATATAATAAAAGAAAAACACCTAATCCCTGACATGAAAACAATTTTAGAGCCATCCCTTCCATGGTGTACAATTCTTGAGGAATATTTAAAAAATAATAATTGAAAAATATAATAACAAACAAAAGGATAGCATTATAAGTGGAAGGTTAAGCGATGGTCTTTCCACCTTCACCTAAATGGCCTCTCTCACTCTTCTTTCAAACTATCTGTCTTTCCTTTCCAGAATATACACATTTTTGTCCTCAAAAGAGTGCTGTTTACACCAAAACAGCCTAGTGAGTCCTAACTAAGCCTTGTTTCATGAACTGATGAAGCCCTCTCGGATGAGAGGCGAAATGTCAAGTAGTCTAGTTACGATCGATTCAGTGTCCTGAGAATGAAATGACCTGGAAGGATGAGAATATGCACAGTTCCTGTGTGTCTTAACATGTTAGTGGGATGCTTTGTCAGAAAAACTTCTGGCCACCCATCATGGCGTCAACCCATGGCTTCATCAGCTGTTGCCGGAAGTGCTGTTGTTGCCGGGAGTTATGTTGTCAGAAACCGGATGTGCCGTCATGGGTTGCTGCTGGACATATTGTCTGATATGACGTTACCGGATGTGGCGCCACCGGTTGTCGCTGGAAGTGCAGAAGAAGGGAAATGGTGTGACCGGAAATGGGGTGTGGAAAATGTCGGCAGAAATCAGAAAAGATGTCATCATCTTTAGAACATGTCCAGCCATGTTCTATTATTATACATGTTTAGAACCACTTCTAGACGTGTCTTGACCCACCAGAGACCCCCTCCATAAATGCCACAACCCTCTTCCACCAGCAGAGGGCCTGTCTTTTTTTCTCCCGATAAAACAAACAACACCCTCTGAAGACATGCCCCGGCCATGTCCAAAGCGGCGACATAAAAAAAAAAAAACACGATTCAAAACTTACTAGGAGAACTGTTGCACAACTATGATCAGCGAGACGTGTCAGTATCATCCGAGGAGCTGCTCCAGATACAACCTGTAAAACTCAGTTATTTTTGCATAGGGTTCAACAACCTCCAACAGAACCACTTCAACATGAATGGTCTGGCGAGAGTAAATCTACATGTGGGTACAGATTCTATCACAAAACAGCGGAACATCGTCTGTACATGAAGAATCAAGGCAGTGAAAATGCATTACTGGTAAATATAGGGACATTGAATTCCAATGATTGGGCTGTATTGAACTATGTCATGCCAGAAGTCATCATGAAAACTATACATTCATCAGAGGCGTGGCCAAATCTATCTATGGTATGGAAATCTAGATATTCAGCATGCGGGGATTGGTTTTTCAATGTTAAAATAAAATTAATCAGGATAAGGAGGAAGGTGAATGTGTGAAGCAGTCTGATTTTGAGTTTTCATTATCATCCTTCAAAAGTGAATGCAGAGTGTTTTTCAGCATCTTCGTCTTACTGTTGAGTAATGCAGCCCTATGGAGGGCACAAGCCAGTCCAAACTGGAGGCCGGTCCCAAGCCTGGGTAAATGCAGAGGGTTGTGTCAGGAAGGGCACGGGCTTAAAATTTCGTCTGCCCACGACGCCATTAACCTGCAGGGCGCCGGTGGAAATTCAGCTACTGTGGGTCGAAGACGAAGGAGAGGTGGAAAGCGGGTTCTTAGGCAGAAAGAGAAGAGGCTTGAATTGAATGTGGGGACTTTGAATGTTGGGACATTGACAGGAAAATCTCGGTAGGTGGTTGACATGATGATTAGGAGAAAGGTTACTATATTGTGTGTACAGTAGAGCAGGTGGAAAGGCAGTAAGGCTAGAAGTTTAGGGGCAGGGTTTAAAATATTTTACCATGGTGAAGATGGGAAGAGAAATGGAGTAGTGGTTATTCGAAAGGAAGAGTTAACTAAGAACGTCTTGGAGGTGAAAACAGTATCAGATCGAGTGATGAGGCTGAAACTTGTAACTGAGCATGTTATGTATAATGTGATTAGCGGCTATGCCCTACAGGTAGGATGTGACCTAGAGGTGAAAAAGAAATTCTGGAAGGAGCTAGACGGAAGTAGTTCTGAGCATCCCAGAGAGAGGGAGAGAGTCGTGATTGGTACTGATTGTAATGTACATGTTGGTGAAGGAAACCGGGGTGATGAAGAAGTAATGGCTAACTATGGTATCCAGGAAAGAAACTTGAGGGACAGATGGTGGTACACTTTGCAAAAAGGATGGAAATTGCTGTAGTGAGCACTTTTTTCCAGAAGAAGCAGGAACATAAAGTGACTTACAAGAGTGGAGGTAGAAGCACACAGATGGATTACATCTTGTGCAGATGATGTAATCTGAATGAGGTTACTGACTGTAAGGCAGTGGTAGGGGAGACTGTGGCAAGACAGCATAGAATGGGGGTGTGTAAGATGACTCTGGTGGTGGGGAGGAAAATTAGGAAGACAAAGGCAGAGCAGAGAACCATGTGGTGGAAGCTGAGACAGTGTTGTGCAGCTTTTCGGGAAGAGGTGAGACAGGCTCTCGGTGGATGCAGGAGATAGGCTTACATGGAAAAGGATGACGCGCTTCCAGAGGAGGAGCTTCCAGAGGATTGGACCACTACAGCCAAGGTGATCAGAGAAACAGGCAGGAGAGTACTTGACGTATCTTCTGGCAGGAAAGGAGAGAAGGAGACTTGGTGGTGGAACCTCAAAGTACACAAAATCATACAAGGAAAGAGGTTAGCTAAGAAGAAGTGGGACACTGAGAGGACCGAGGAGAGGAGAAAGGAATACATGAAGATGCGACGTAGGGCAAAGATTAAGGTGGCAAAGGATAAACATATGAGGACAAGAAGCATATGAGGACATGTACGACAGGTTGGACACTAAAGAAGGAGAAAATGATCTATACAGGTTGGCCAGACAGGGATAGAGATAGGAAGGATGTACAGCAGATTAGGGTGATTAAGGATAGAGATGGAAATGTGTTGACTGGTGGTAGTAGTGTGGTGGACAGATGGAAAGAATACTTTGAAGAGTTGATGAATCAGGAAAAGGAGAGAGAAGGAAAATATAAAAGGCAATTGTGGTGGACCAGGAAGTGGCAATGATTAGTAAGGGGGAAGTTAAAAAGGCATTAAAGAGGATGAAAAATGGAAAGGCAGTTGGTCCTGATGACATTCCTGTGGAGGTATGGAAGCATCTCGGAGAGGTGGCTGCGGAGTTTTTGACCAACTTGTTCAATAGAGTTCTAATGCGTGAGAAGATGCCTGAGGAATGGAGGAAAAGTGCACTGGTGCCCATTTTTAAGAACAAAGGTGATGTGCAGAGCTGTGGCAACTATAGAGGAATAAAGTTGATGAGCCACACAATGAAGTTATGGGAAAGAGTAGTGGAGGCTAGACTCAGGACAGAAGTGAGTATTTGCGAGCAACAGTATGGTTTCATGCCTAGAAAGAGTACCATCGATGCATTATTTGCCTTGAGGATGTTGATTGAGAAGAACAGAGAAGGTCAGAAGGAGCTACATTTTGTCGATCTAGAGAAAGCCTATGACAGAGTACCCAGAGAGGAACTGTGGTACTGCATGCGGAGGTCTCGGGTGGTAGAGAAGTATGCTAGAATAATACAGGACATGTACGAGGGCAGCAGAACAGTCGTGAGGTGTGCTGTAGGTGTGACAGACGAATTTAAGGTGGAGGTGGGACTGCATCTGTGACCTGAGCCGCTTCCTGTTTGCAGTGGTGATGGATAGGCTGACCAATGAAGTTAGACTTGAATCCCCGTGGACCATGATGTTTGCAGATGACATTGTGATCTGCAGTGGAAGCAGGGAGCAGGTGGTGAAACAATTAGAAAGGTGGAGGGATGCACTGGAAGGGAGAGGAATAAAGATAAGTAAGACAGAATCTATGTGCATGAATGAGAGGGGTGGAGGGTGGAGACTGAGGCTACAGGGAGAAGAAATAGCAAGGGTGGAAGACTTCACATACATGGGCACAACAGTCCAGAACAACGGTGAGTGTGGTGAGGAAGTGAAGAAACGGATCCAAGCAGTTTGAAACGGGTGGAGGAAGGTGTCAGATATGTTATGTGACAGAAAAGTCTCTGCTAGGATGAAGGGCAAAGTTGAGAGAGAGCAGACTTCGATGGTTTGGACACGTGCAGAGGAGAGTTAGTCAGTATATTGGTTGATGGATGATGAGGATGGAGCTGCCAGGCAAGAGAGCGAGAGGAAGACCAAAGAGAAGGTTGATGGATGGCGTGAGGGAAAACATGAGGGTTAGTGTTCGAGAGGAGGATGGAGGAGAAAAGCTTACATGGAAAAGGATGACACGCTTTCGCAACCCCTAAAGGGACAAGCCGAAAGAAAAAGAAGAAGTCTTACCATTGAGTGAATGGTCTGAAAAAGTAGCCCTCGTTTCCAAAGACATTTCATCCCAAGAACATCATGTGCAGCAAAAGAGCATTATATTATTTTTAGCAAGCCAAGATGCTTACACCTTGCATAAACCAGCCAGAATTAATTTCACTAGAAATAGAGTTTTTGTTTCCAGACCTCTTAATCAACTCCAAACTGATCTGTGACATGCAAGCTCCAGCAGAGCACAATGACGGATTTAAATATCTACTGACGTCATAGATGTGTTTTCAAAAAAGGCCTTTGTTCGCGTGTTGACGGATAAGATGGTTCTGGAAGTCGTAAAAGCGTTGAATTTTAACTAGTGGTACACCCAAAAAGCTGGAAACGGATGGGGAAAACGAATTATTTAACAGACATTTTCAGAATTTCATGAAAAAACACACCATTATTCATTTTGCTACAGGGAGTGATCTGAAACCCTCGGTGGTAGAAAGGATGAGCAGGACTCTGAAAACTAGAATGTGGAGATATTTCACAGCTAAAAACACACAACGTTATATCGATATTGCACAAGATCTAGTCAATAGTTATAGCGCGAGCTTTCATAAAAGTATCAAACTGAAACCCAATCAAGTGAATACGGTGAATACTTTAAGTATTTCAAAACCTGTATGGTAACTTCCCCGTAGGTGTTAATGAGAGATTCAAAATAAAATTTAAAAAAGGGATATTCTAAGAATATCCAAATTGAGAGGTGTTTTTGACAAATATGAGCAGAGCTTTACAGATTTACAATTGCGGAATGCATACCACATTTTCCTCCTGTTTACAAACTGATTATGACGGGGAGCCCATAAAGGTTAGTTTTTATGCCCCTGAACTCCAGATAGTTGAGATATTAAAAGATAACCATTTGACGTTGAGAAGATTGTTAAGAGACGCACCAAAGGCGGACACAAGTAATTTCTTACACGCTGGAAGGGGTGGCCCGAGAAATTTGACAGCTGGGTACCAGCTTCACAAGTTGTGGATCTATAAAATCAACTGCGAGTACGACTCTCATCAGATATCAGTATAAACCCCAATCTCGCAGGAGGGTTTTATGTGACTTTACCATCCAATTCAAGCTCAGATGTGTTTATCGAAAATACAATCCCCAAATACCAAGTGAATTTTTCCTATCATGTACTCTCGCTCTCGAGGGAAGCTGGGAGGTGGCCCTGACTGAAATCTCATACCCACACACATGGTTCAATGTCCCCGAAGACCATGTGTCCTTTGACATTGTAGACACATGGAACCCCACCCCTCCAAAACAAGATGAAGACCAGCCTTGGGATGTTGGCGAAAACAAATAATAAAGTCGAGACTCTTCACTTACCTACGGGGTATTATGCAGATATTGTAAAAATTGAAAATGATGTGGAGGGCCCTTTAAAGAAAAAACATCTGGAAGCCAAAAGTGTCATCTCAACTCTCGGGGCGATTTTATTTTATTTTATTTATATTTTTTTTTGGGGGGGGGGGGGGGGGGGGGGAGTGGGAGTTACCGAGTACATTTTAAACCACCCCTATCTTACATATTTGGTATGATACATGACGATTGATGAGTGGTTTCGTTGTGGGCCTAATTGGATGATTTCCCCACACCTGGCTGATATAAAAGCGGGTCTGTATCATCTATATGTCTACACAGACGTGTAAAAGGTCTACACAGAAAAGGTTTTAACATAGCGAGACCGGATCTTCAAATGGCGGCTAAAAACATTGCAACAGATGTGACAGGGCGTGTGCTGGACAGACTAGATCCCAGTTATTTCAAGGTTCCAACCTGTTCCATATGATAGGACTTCTGCATGCGGATATATTTTTTTTTGCGAAAGACATCTCTTAAATAATCAAAGCCAATGACGGCTTCTGTTTTATGAGCTTGGAAACTTACTCCATTCCTCAAGACTCTAGAACGTGTCATCAAGATAATCTTTTCCTGGGACAAACGCCTCGCTACGTGGTCGTAGGACGTATGAATCATAACGCATTTGTCGGAAGGAAAGATCTAAACCCTTTCAATTTCACCCATCATAACTTGGAATATTTAGCTCTATGTGAAGAGGGATGACAAATTCCAGCCAAACCATTCCAACCTCAATTCAACACAGGCCATGCTGTTCGCGAGTATCACAACCTTTTTTTTTAATATCTGCACGATAAGCCTCTCTGTATTGATCGTGAAGACTTTCAACAAGGCTTTGCTCTTTAATTTGAACCCTAATGATGACACTGGGGCTCTATCCCCCGTTTCCAACGGTAGTTTAAGGTTAGAGATGAGATTCAGAATTCCCCTCCCCCACTCTCATCGTGTACGCTTGGCTATGACGTTATTCTCGAAATCAATTCAAAGACAGGTGTTGGTGGTTTATTACTGAAAGAATAAACGGGCGTGAGCTTGAACCCCTTATGAAACATCTGCAAGGCAGATTATTCCGTGGCGTGTATCCTTCTGATGAGTTACAATTTTTACAGCCTACATGCCCAATATTCGACATTGTCAATACTGATCCGAGAAACCTCCCGGGAGAACACTGGCTGGCTCTCACCTTAGAAAAAGACGGGATAGGTACTTTTTTCGACACATTCGGTTTTCCCCCTGAATTTGAATATTACCCACAGACTAAACAAATTATTCTTGGAAAACCATTCCGAGCGTATATTACATATTAACCGTCATCTTCAACATGAGCTGTTAGTCACTTGTGGTCAACATTGTGTTTATTACTTAACCAGTAGAGGCTGTGGTTTGTCTTATCAAGATGCGTTTGCTTGTTATACCGATGATGTAATTAAAAATAATGCTATGGTATCTAAGTTTGTTAGACGTCATCAGCTTTAGTCATCCCCACCATGCGGCGGTCAGATGTAATGTTCTTTTCAAAAATTAAAAAATGCCATTGTCTGTAACCATTTTGTTGTTTTTCTAACATTTCTATTCAATAAAAAGACAAGGAAATGTAAAATACGTTGTTTCTCATTATTTAATAATAATCTTCATTAAGGGGAAAAACCTATCCACTTTACTGTAGCGGCGGATCTTTTCCTTCGCCTCTTTCTCTTTTTACAAACCGTGGTATCATTCTGATGAGCTACAATACCATCAAGTGTCAGTTGTCTAAATTGATGACGTGCTTGCGGGTTTGAAATAGATGTTCAGCTCATAGAGGGTGTGTAGGAACTCACTCCATCCTTTAGGGGCACGATCTGTAGTTTTTTTTTACTCGTGGCAGCTCAATGTTTGAGTAAATCGGTCATATGTGAGCCTTTTACAGGTTGACCTTTAAAGATAAATTGGGACCAACCTTTTCTGTCATCCATTATTTTCTCAAAACATAATCTGCAGTTTTTGGATACCGTGAGGGAATAGTTTGTACGTCTTGCCACGGCTCTGTTGTTACTTCCGGGTATGTTGTTGTTGTTGTTGTTGTTAAAGGGCTTTGTAATTCCTCTGGAGGTAGCGTCATCTTTCATTCTCACCTTGTTTAAGGAGCATTAAATTGCGTTGCATCAAAGCTTCATACTTTAAAAAATGTTCTTACTGATTCATTGTTCGGTCCTAAACTTCTTTCAAATCCAAATCCTGCTCGGCCGTCTGTCGAATAGTTGGTTCAGGTCTGCTTAATCGATCCATTTGTTGGGGGTTGATAAGAAACATTTTCTGAGTGCTTCTCACACTTATTTTTTTGCTTTAATTGGTGTTCAGTCTCTCCTGATTATTCCGCCTAGGACACTCCCCAGAACAGGTGCTAGTCCTGGCAGCAACGGGAATACAAAACCGCCCGTTTCTTTTTCAGGCTATTTTTTTTTTTTTTTTTAAATCAGACAACAGTCAAATAATTATATTTTTTCATGTCTTGTACTGTGAAGGTGAAAGTATTATTTGACCTTTCAAAAGATTCAAAGCGATTTCACAGAAAGCCTTAATCAGATCCGGTGGACTGTGTGATAATATCTCTTTACGCCTCTTTGGTATGGTGTGACAGAGAGCTTTGAGAATCGACGCCTTTCTTTTTAAAAGCGTTGACATGCTAGCGTTTAGCAATGTAGACAATAGGCCACTGACCTGGGAGCACATTCCTCAGATGGAATTGTTCTAGACAGGTAGGGGTTAAATCTACTATTAAATACCCATGGGCCTCTCAGTCTTCTTACGTCTCTAAAAAGTATTTTTTCTTTGTAGGAAAAATATGATGAGCCAAAACAGCGGTTTGTAATTTATCAGTAGGATATTTAAACAGTATCATATAATTACAATTTCAGCTGATGGTCCGGCTGTACTTGCCTTGATGGAATATATTTTGTGCCAACATTATAACACACGTTCTTATGATGCCTATACGGTGTGAATATTTCTACCACCTCCGGATGTTCTGAGGCTTGAAAGATGTCATCGAGGATGATCAGATGGCTTTGTTGAGCTGGAAACAAGTTTTCATCCTCGAAAGAAGCAGGCAGACCTTCAATGAATTTGATCTTTTTACTACATTTTTGAAGTTCATTGTACATGGGTTGAAAAGAAGTATAAATCCACACAATGTTGTCAGGTTCATTTTTTAATACATGAATACAATTTTCCAATACACTTTGTACAAAATATGTTTTCCCACATCCGCTTGGTCCTGATATCAGATAAAAAAGGAGGCTGTAACCTAGGGTCAAAGTCAATTTCATGCAAACAAAACAAAAAAGCCTAATAGCCAAATGGCAGACATTTTCCATCCGGCAGAAGCCGTCTTTTGTCATACACGACTTATAACTTTTTCTGGAATGTTGTGTTCCTCAGCTGGAAGCCTTTTTCATCACATACAATGACGTGTGAGGTGTTTTTGATGCATCACTATCTCTAGTGTCAATGTAACATTCAACCAAGTCTTTGATGCTGTTGAAAATGAACATCCATCCATCCATTTTCTTCCGCTTATCCGAGGTCGGGTAGCTGGGGCAGTAGCTTTAGCAGGGTGGCCCAGTCTTCCCTTTCCCCAGCCACTCCGTCCAGCTCTGCCGAGGGGATCCCAAGGCATTCCCGGGCCACCCGAGAGACGTAGCCTCTGTAGCGTGTCTTGGGTCATCCCCAGGGTCTCCTCCAGGTGGGACGTGCCCGGAACACCTTACCGGGGAGGCGTCCAGGAGGGGTCCTAATCAGATGCCCCAGCCACCTCATCTGGCTCCTCTCAATGCGGAGGAGCAGCGGCTCTATTCTGAGCCCCTCTCGGATGACCGAGCTTCTCACCCTATCTCTAAGGGAGAGCCCGGACACCCTCCGGAGCAAACTCATTTCGGCCGCTTGTAACCGGGATCTTGTTCTTTCGGTCACTACCCACATCACATCAGTGTAAAGAACTCGGTCCTGTAGCCGTTCTAGATAAGTGTACATGATCATATGAGCCTTCACTGTAGTTAGGCATTCTACAACGATATTAGAGGCGGCTGATGGCGGTACAATGTTATTGTCACGATGGTTGTAATGTACCACGACCATGTTTTCATTCACAAAGTTGAATTTGCTGTTTTCGTATACCCCTGAAAACAATTTGAAAAATGTTTCCGTTTTAGTCACAAGTCTGCTTCAAATTGGTTCTTTGTGCTGTCTTCCCCCAAATCTTGTTCAGACATATTTTAGCAGTTTGTCTCCTTCCTGGATTGACTTTAATTCTAGATGGGTCTAATTGAATACCTTGATGAATCAAATAGTCATGAATGTATTTGTCCAGCCTGGTCCACGACATTAGGTGGGTAGCCTGATGCTTCTTGTTTCGCTTTAAGCAATGTGGTCATGTGTTGTGTAAAGACATTTGTGCGTACTGTATCAAAATGCCACACCTCTGTAATCTCTCCTAGCCGATAGCCCAACTCGCCTTACTGAATTCAAAAGTGAGCCACACTCCGGTCAATGCTCTAGCCTCATCATCATGCTCACACGGCCCTTCTTGGTTGTTAAATTCACTGCAGGTGCGACAGAGTGTGAATAGTAATTTACCTTTGGCTGTTTTATGAGTAAAAGCACTAGAAAAAAAGAGGCCACGAGGTTGGTAAACTTTGGCTCGGATTAGACCAAAGTACTTTTGAGGCTCATCAAAATTGGCATGTATGAGGGTGGGGTGACCGATCGGATACGGACAGGTGCTATTAACAAAGGGGTACAAAATGAAGTGACATCTACATACAATACCCTTTCATGTCCCGCGGTGTAGCGTAACGTGAACGTGCTTGTTCGCCCTCCGAAAAGAACCTGTCGGGGAGAAAGAGGTTGAGGGAAGTCAAATTTACACAAAAACTCTTCTCACACCCGGGTGTGACTTCTTCATCTCATTCCATTCATGGTCACGCATCTCTATGAGATGCACACCTGCTTCAGCTTTTAACATTCGCACTTTTGTTTGTGTATTGTCAACTCTTGGAAGGGACGGCCTGATAAGGCATACATTGCAGATAGATTGAAACATTCGGGACAGCCGTGTAAGAAACACCCTTGGAACTCCCATACATACCTCACATCTTCTATCTCGCCATACCCATCAACAATTTCTCAACGCAATCATCTCCGTACCAGTGTTGTTCGAGCCCTTGGAGCGTCTTTGTATAGACTAGGAAGGGAATATGTTTATTGTTTGAATCCACATAGGTTTCGAAATCATAAAATATTATTTTTTCACAAGGCTGTTGGGGTTCAAGAGGTTGTATGTAGCATAGATGTCTATTGTTTATGTCGTGGTCATCCAAGCGCACGCCAGATATTTGACATTTAACGACAGGACATACGTTTTTGCGTTTATATAGCATATCTGACCACATTCATTAATTTTTTTGTATGTATCGCGTTTGCTGATCGAGTTTTGGCTACCTGCTATCTTTCTGCGTTCTCTATGTCATGCATAGCAGTGTTCATTCAGACATGTTTTATTTCAATCCATGCAATAGATGGGTGTTAGCCCTGACTGCATGGATGTTGGGTCGGCACAGACATAAATGGGCAATTGATGTAGGGAAACATAGATTACTGTCTTTGTTAAGGGGTATGTCAAGATTTTTTTTTTTTCTTTTTGAGTATTTGACAATCCAACATTTCTGACAATTTGCCCCAACCCCACGTTGATTGGACACAATCTGTTCCTACAAAGTCTAGGTTTTCGTCGGCCATGATTTCTGAATTAAATTGTACCACGCGATCGAGTAATTTTTTTTATTTTTCAGGGATGTCCGAGTCCATTCTTAGCGAATGTCTTTGCGCTATATTATTGAAACGTTCAGGCCTTACTGTTACCCCACCGCTCTAAATATTGGGATTAGATGTTATCTCCTCAGACCTCTGTGTTTCTAACCGGTTGAAACAAGTCTTGGACGGCGTTTTGTTGAACATTTTCATTAGGTAACTGAAAGGTTTTGTTCGGCAATGTTGAGCGATTGTTAATATCATCTTTATTTTGTGTCGGTAGATTATCTAACAGGAGACTATTATCTAATTCTGAATCCCCTGAGTTTTCCAATTTTAAATGCAAAATAAAAAGTTGAATAGTATAATGTTGAATATAAAACTGGATGAGTATAAAAGAGAAAAAGCTATAACGAGTTTTCAGCTCCTTGGAGACGTTATAGGTCTCAGCGCCCGAAGGTCTCCACAGCTCAGGGGATGTGATGCTCACAGCATGTTCATGGTCAAATCTTGAGGCAGGCAGTGGGTTCTCCTTTCGAATATGTGATTAGAATGAGCTTAATACATTACATGATACTGTTGTATTTAAAGAAAATAACATTACCGTATAAAAAAGAATCTGTCATCCAGATAGATTTTAGTCCACAGCTTGTATAAAGGCGTCAATTCGTCGGCGTTGTAAATCCACCATATTCACTCTGCTTTGAGATGGCCTTCTTTGCGTACGGCTCGCTTCATGGTTGTGCAAAGGATGTGGTCTGATGATTCGTGTACGATGTGGCGCATATGTTTGTGCACCTATGTCCCTGTTAGGCTTGGTTGGGCTTCTGTCAAAGAAAATATTAAAACAACAATTTTATTAAACATTTTCATTAAAAATATAGCGAGAAAAAACAGTTAGTACATTGATTCTTTGCTAAAGAGGATTCAATATCAGTAGTTCTAATTAGCCAGTAGATGGGGCCCTTGTATCAGCTAAGAGGTGCTCACGCGCATAAGGAAATATTAAAACAACCATATTATTAAACATTTTCATTAAAAAATATAGCTAGAAAAACACATGCATGCGCTCACGTACACAAAGTGAGGGGTGATGTGTTAGACCAGGGGTGTCAAACTCATTTTTCCCGTGGGCCACATTGTTGGTCCGGTTTCCCTCAGAGGGCCGTTATGACTGTGAAACTGTAAATGTTTTGTTTCGCCTCATCATAGTATTCAGTGGCTGTTTGTCAATAAAGGATGCAGCCCCACTGCTGCTAAGTCACCTTGAAAGGGATATGAAATAATGAAAATGAACATATTATAATGAAAACATTATATGTATATCTATTTTCACATGACTAGAATGAGTAGTATACATTTAGTGATGTATAAAGTTGCTTTGTTTATCTCGTTTCATTTTATGACCCAACTTCCGATTTAGGGTGCACTGATGTTTACTCGTTAAATGTTTGATGTGCAATTGGTTCTCGTGACATACAAAAGATGTTGTGAGATAGAGCATTGGATTCCATCGCCCTGTAACGTTAAACAGGGTTACTGTTAAATCCTCCCACCCCTATCAATTTACTGTAAAAGGGGTTTGGTAACGAAAAAAAATGCTTGTAATATCACAGACGTCATTATTTATTACATATGACTATTTCAAATTTTGGTAGAGATTTTAGCGAGAATCATGGAAGTTGATGCAAATAATTTGTTTTCGCGGGCCACATAAAATGATCTGGTGGGCCGGATTTGGCCCCCGGGCCTTGAGTTTGACACCTGTGTGTTAGCCGGTTTATCGAAATTAATATGAAAAAATAATTATACTTGACCTACAATGATGATCATCAAAATATGTTTTCACACTGATGAAACTCCAGAATCTGAAAGAATATTATATCAGTCTGGTAAATATACATAACGACTGGAGATTGATAGAATATAATTAATTACTCACCAGCCATTGTACGTCTGTCTAAATTGTTGAAAGTGTGATGTTGAGTCGTCGAAGCACAGTCTTTTTAAAAGCTCAGTAGTTGTGTGATATATTTACGACCGCGTAAACCAACACCATGTGTGTGATGTGGATTTTGAAAGCCAATGGTACACATTGTCGCTGGTAAATCTGTAGGTGATGTTGATCTAACAGAACATATACGCTGGCCGGAGGTGACATATTTATTAACCACAACTGGTGCAGGCTTCGAAAGCTTGTTTTTGTTACCCCTGGAATGTCAGAGTGGTTCCACAGAAAAGAAAAAAAGTGCCTGCCTGTGTGAAGATTGTGTGAATTTATGCCGTGTTTTTTTGTGAAATGGAGTAGCTGACTTCCTGTAAACATAATGAAATGAAACCCAAAGGGTTATATGCCCAGTTTTCTGTGTTCAATTTATGATTGCTTAAAAGAGCATACATGTTTATAAGCATAAACAGACCACCTGAGGTTGGTGTGATAAAAAGGACACTTCACACAAGGCTATAATTAATCTTTCTGACTTTAATGAAACCTAAAGGTCTCTAGAGAATTTGAGGTGAAATATTTATACTTGCTTGTAAGAATGCATGTTTTTTTTTTTTTGCCATAACCAGACCATCATGTGATGTGAGAAAAAGGACTTCAGACAAGAATATAATTGATCTTTCTGATCAAAATGAATTATTTAGGTCTCCAGAGAAATTGAGCTGTTATATTTATGGTGGCTTCTAAGAAGATACATGTTTTTTTTTTTTTGGTCATAAACACAGCCTGTGATGTTGTGAGAAAAAAAAGGACTTCACTTCATATAATTAATCTTTCTGACACAAATCCTTCAGATCTGTGGTGGGACCTGTGTGGGGATGTGATTGGGAGTGAGATAAGGTACACGTTCCAGGTTAAAGAGGGAAAATATCTATTTTATGCTGTATGGGTGGGCCTGTTTCTTTGTCTATGTTTCTTTTATATGTGAATATCTAGAAGACTTAGGCTGCACTGTGACCGAATGGTTAGCGTATCTGCCTCACAGTTCTGAGGTCCGGGGTTCAAATCCCGGCCCCGCCTGTGTGGAGTTTGCAAGTTCTCCCGGTACTCTGATTTCCTCACACATCCCAAAAAATGCATGGTAGATTGATTGAAGACTCTAAATTGCCCCTAAGTGTGAACGCGAGAGCAAATGGCTGTTTGTTTGTATGTGCCCTGCGATTGGCTGGCAACCAGTTCAGGGTGTACCCCGCCTCTTGCCCGAAGATAGCTGGGATACGCTCCAGCACGCCAAGGGACTTGTCCTAAACATGTTTAGAACATGTCTGGACATGTTGAGACATAGTGACATCCTTTCTGATTGCCACCGTCATTTTCCACACCCCGTTTCCGGTCACAACATTTCCCGCCTTCCGCACTTCCAGCAGCAACCGGTGGCATCACACCCGGTAACGTCAGACCAGACAACAATATTTCCGGCAACAGCCCATGGTGTCACATCGGGTGATGTCACTTCCGGTTTACGGCAACTTCTAGCAACAACAGCACTTCTGACAACAGCCGGTGACGTCACGGTTAGTGACGTCACTTCCGGCCATCCATCATTTTGACATTTGCCGTATACTACTATTGTTTTTTCAGATTATCCAAAGGATCAAGAATTATAGACATACTTTTACAGCATATTTCTTTCCATGATGAAATGACCTTGATTTGGGGAAAATCTGTCTCATGCAGTGAGCCAGCTCTCATCCTGCCTCAAATAGTGCTGGTCCAGTGGTGAGCCCATCTTTTGTTAGAATGACAACCAGTTGGCTGGAACTCACTTTCCTGCCGGCTATTGGCTATCTCCTCTTCCACATCCCTTGGCAAGCTAGTGTTCGTGGCGGCCAGCTGCTCGCTTATACAAGAGGAAGCAGAGCCCAGAGTGTGGAAAACAAGTGAACGGCCATGATAATGAAAGCATTTTTGGACAGTTTCAAAAGTAGGCAGATTTTTTTTAAAAACATTTAGTTTCACACATAATTCGATACAAATCTCATCTCTTTTCCATAGTACCTCCCCTTTAAGTCACATGCTTTATTTATTATTCTTCCTGTTTCCAAGTGTTATTAATTAATTACTAATTGGAATTAATGGATGGAATTTCACCGACTCTGGTGTATATACTCATGCAAGCTGTAAAATATGTGGCATGATATTTTGTGCCATTAGTTCCACATGGTGATTGAGATCTCCACTTTTCATGCAGTTCTGTGATTGACAATTGATCATCAGACAAGAGTCTATGATAAATGATGACTAATAATACTGCTTTCATACCTTTATGCAGGCTGCTTCCTCTTCTCCTGGACTCCATTCTTTGTGGTCCATACCAGTAGAGCTTTGTGCTTGACATGTGAGATCCCTCCTGGACTTATGAGCACGGTGACCTGGCTGGGCTATGTCAACAGTGCCCTCAATCCCATAATCTACACTATCTTCAATGCAGAGTTCAAGAAATATTTCAAAAAATGCTTCCAGAGCTGCTGCTACACATGCTTGGTCTGATTAACACTATAACTGTTTGCACTGTAATATTCCATCAACTGGTTAGGATGTTGGTTGTAGAGATTTTTATTGTGTTGTGGTCATAATCTATCAACATACAGTAATGCATTAATCTGTTGTACCTCAACAGTCTCAGTTGGTAATTTATTTTTTTCCCCAGCCAGATTAACAGAACAGCACAATTAATTTTAGACAGTTACAAATCAGAGGTACAGTATACAGTTTGAAAGTTTGTATGAAGAAGCATTTTACCTTCTGTGAGTAAGTGTGAAAAAGGACGTCTGCCAGGAAAGAGGGATTCAAGCAGTGGTGATTCTGGGAAAGGCAGGGGGGGCAGTACCCCCCTAACACTGTGCCTGGATCCCCCTGTGGCACCCCCCATCCTTACAGTTTCTATGCAGTACTGTAGTAGACAACAGCATTAGCAGCTCTTGCACACCAACTACACGCTTGCTGCACAATTAAAATAAACAAGGAGTCAAGACATAGAGCACAACCTACACTTACAGTACAACAACGCAACAACCAACAGGTGAGTGACACACAGACAACTATTATGAGAAAACACAAAAAACGTGTAACACTGAGATTGACACGGAATTACCGCATGTACAACATGCTGCGAGGGATACCAGGAATTCTGTCAACCTCTCTTGGCGCTACAGTACTATACTATATACTACTATAAATGTTAAACTTGTGAAATAGCAAAGACGTGTGTGTGGGTGTTTATATACACATCTGTTCTGCATGTGCGCATGTGTGTGTGTGTTTTTAAAACTGCGCCTCTGACAAAATCTTGAGAACTTGAAGGTCTCAACGGTGGACACAAGGCAGCTGGACAGCATGAGGGGCAGCTGTGGCGAAGGATGCCTCCTGAAGTCCACGATCATCTCTACATCATTTTGAGCGTGTTCAGCTCCAGGTTGTGTCAGCCGCACCACAGCTCCAGCCTCTCCACTTCCTGTCGATATGCAGACTCATCACAGTCTTTGATTAGGCCGATGACAGTGGTCATCTGCAAACTTCAGGAGTTTGACAGCCAAGTGCGTTGAGGTGCAGTTGTTCATGTAGAGAGAGAAGAGCAGCGGAGAGAGGACACAACCTTGGGGCATCCCGGTGCTGATGGTGCGTGTAGATTAGGTGGCCTTCCCCAGCCTCACCTGGTGTGTCCTGCCCGTCAGAAAGATGTAAATCCACTGGCAGATGGCCGGCGAGACACTGAGTTAGAGAAGCTTAGAGGAAAGAAGTTCAGGGATGATGGTGTTGAACGCTGAGCTGAAGTCCACGAACAGGATCCTTGCGTAGGTCCCTGCGCTGTCGAGGTGTTCTAGGATGAAGTGCAGTCCCATGTTGACTGCATCATACGCAGACCTGATTGCTCGGTAGGCAAACTGCAGGGGGTCCAGCATGGGACCTATGACGCTCTTGAGGTGGTCCAGCACGAGACGTTCAAAGGATTTCATGACCACAGATGTCAAGGCGACTGGCCTGTAGTCATTCAGACCTGAGATTGCAGGTTTCTTGGGGACTGGGATGATGGGGGCGTGTTTGAAACAGGATGGTACTTCGCACAGTTCCAGAGATCTATTGAAGATCTGTGTGAAGACTGGAGCGAGCTGGTCCGCGCAGACTTTGAGGGAGGATGGGGACACATGGTCCGGGCCTGCCGCTTTGTTAATCTTTTGTTTTTTTAAGATGTGTCTCACATCCTGTTCGTGGATGGTTAACGCAGAAGTCAGAGGTGTTATTGTGGTCGGTGGTGCGGCCGGGTGGGTGTGGGGTGTGAAAGTGTCCTTTTCAATCTGCAGTAGTAGGTATTCAAGTCGTTTGCTAGTGTGCTATTGTTCTCAGCTTGGGGTCATCGTCGCTAATTGGTCAGCGATTGGAATGCATGCCAGACTGATTTAGAGTCGTTAGCGCTAAACAGTTTTTCCAACTTTACTGCATAGTTTCTCTTTGCAATGTTAATTTCTTTAGTCAGCTGATTTCTAGCTCGATTATACAGGGCCCTGTCCCCGCTTTGATATGCGTCCTCCTTAGCTTGGCGAAGTTGCTTAAGTTTGGCAGTGAACCACGGCTTGTTGTTATTGAATGTGCGAAATGACCTTGTTGCTACACACACCTCTTCACAGAAACTAATATAAGATGTGACAGTGTCCGTATATTTATCCAGGCTGCCAGCTGAATTTTCAAAGACACTCCAATATGTGCTGTCTAAACAGCTTTGAAGTTCTATCTTTGCTTCATTGGTCCACTTTTTCACTGTTTTCACTGTAGGCTTCACGCATTTAAGTTCTTGTCTGTATGTTGGTATTAAGTGAATGAAGCAGTGATCAGACGAGCCCAGGGCTGCACGAGGTATGGCACGGTATGTGTTATTTAGCATAGTATCGCAGTGGTCTAAAATGTTATTTTGCCTGGTAGGACAGTCGATGTGCTGCTTGTATTTAGGGAGTTCATGGTTGAGTTTAGCTTTGTTAAAGTCCCCGAGAATAATGAGGGGTGAGTGCGGGTGTTTTTTTTCAATTTCGTTTACTTGTTCAGGGTGTAACCGAGGCGTCCACACGGGTAGGCACCATCTTGGATTTTTCAGTCACCATCATTTTTTAACAGAGGGGTACCAACAATTTTGCCTACACGTCGATGTCATTCCTTTCATTGACTGATCATCAGTCCAGGTGTATACATCAGGGTAACTCAAAATGTAGCTTTTTAAATTTACAAAGAATGGGTAGCTATCACTTTAGGTAAATATGAAACCTGGATGTAGTTTTCAGAACTAAGTGGTGTCACTAATTACTGCAGTGTAGTCCTCAACATTAGAGTCAGTTCAAAACGACATCTTTCAGTAGGGTACAGAGCAGTTCTATACCACTGCAAACGACAAACACAATAATGACCATATAATGTTCCACTGACAATGTCAATCAAAACTGGGCATTAGCTCTTTAACGGCAACATTTTTGATACAACTCTTGTATTGATCTCATTCGATTGTGCAAGTGGTCATGTTGTGGGTGGTTGGTGTATTTTGCATGAGCTATATATTTTTTTCTTTACTAATACATTTTACCTCTGAAAACTGATCACTTATCCAAACACCCTTTCCACCAAAAGAATAAGAATATCATCTTATTTTCTAAAAGTAAAACATAATCCTAAAGTATGTATGTTGTTGGATGCTTTTTTATGTTCTGAAACTCAAAGAATCCATGTACTGAGCTATTACTTTGTGTTTATTGATTCATTACCGACTGTGCATACTGTAGCCACGTTTTATGTGGGAACATTGTTAATAAAATGTTGCATCTTTTTTGTGCTCACTTCCAGTCAGTGTTCTGGTGGGGTGAAATATGTATGAAGACCTGCATATCGTTTCCTCTGTAAGGAAGTTTTCGACTAATGCCCTCAACCAGATTAGTGCACAGTTGCTAGTGATCAAATTAGCCTGTGTTTCGCATTCGTTCTGGCCATGGCTCGCAGGAGTCCTAAATCCAAAGACCGTTGTGAGAGTCAACCCTCACATCAAAAGAAGAATGCCAGTAGAGAAGTAAGACACGGGCTGTATGCATCCAATGCATAGTTTCCTGAGTCCACTCAGCTTGCCATACACAAGACAGGATGGCTTAAAAGGCAACAAAACCCGTCAAAAAAGTACTGTTGTTGACAGTTGTTGAAAATGCAAATGCTTTCATATTGATATCTACAGTTGAGCTCAAAATTATTCATACCCTTGAATTAAGGCCTGGTTTAGTTTGGTGAATGGGATGTACCGGCATTACCAGATAACTATTAACCCTTTATTGCTCAGTGACTGTATTTTTTCAATGTCTTTATGTCTCAAAAGTGTTCTCTGTCAATTCACTGTCTGTTGTCGTACTAGAGCTGCTCCAACTACCGGAGACAAATTCCTTGTGTGTTTTTTGGACATACTTGGCAAATAAAGATGATTCTGATTCTGATATACTGTATTCTGGCTAAAAATGACATAAGAACGTGACGAGATTTTAAAATGTATTAATTAATATTCATTACAAATATCTACAATGTTCTCTCTTTCTCTAAGCCTTTCTCGAGACAGGCAAATTCAGTGTTATAACAGTAAATGTATAGTTGTTTCGAATACTCCAGGTTATTAAGATTGTTTAGAGTGGTACAAATATAGTTTCCTCAAAATTGTGCAAGATAATTATTATACAAAAGGTATAAAAAAAAACAACAACAAATAAAGCTTAATATTTGTAACAACTTAGTCTTTTAATATGTATTGGACCTGATCTACTAAAAGTTTGCACATAGAAAATTGGCGCAACTAAATTGCTCATGCAAAAAGTTGTGGAAGCTGATGTAAGAACTGGACGCAACCCCAGGATTACATCTGCCAAACATACAAAATGCCCACACAATTAATTTTATGCATTTTGGGAGAAATATAGGAAATTAGATTATAGGTTATTGTCAGTTGCTGTGGCTCAATTATTAAAACTTGGATCCACTTGGTCGTCATCATCACATTTGAAGCACAGGAAGTTTTCTCCAAAAGTGTTAACACATTTACAGTATTTTCACACATTTCTCAGACCTTTTTCAAGGTTGTTACCTTGGTAGGTACTTTGTGGCAAACTTAACACCACTGTCAAATACATACGTATTCATAATAGATGAATACCATTACCATCCCAAGAACCACAACTACATCAGATTCACTCTGCTTTAAAAAAAAAAAGAAACATTCACTAACAGCCAGTTGGATTCACTTTGCGTAAAGATGGTTCGTCAAAGCTCATAAGTGAGACTCAGACTCAGAATGATTAAATTAGCAATAATTCCTCACCCAGCTATAACTGGTGCTCACCTCCTCATCATTTTTATCTGCCATCATGGAAGTAGGAGCCGAGAGACAAATTTTGAGAGGAAGAGGCCGATGGCTGAGGGGCCAGAGTCAGAATACGTGGTTGAGCAAGAGGTGTAGGAAGACAACCCATTTTGTGGAGACCAATATTTGTTTAGGGGGGCTAGGACAATGAACCTTCACCATTAACACATATTACCAAATATTTTTGAGGGGGCTTGAGAAGTTTTTAGGGCTTCAGTCCCTATAAAACAGGCCTAGCAACACCACTGATGTACAGTATATCACTGCGCTTAAGTTCGAAATGACCTCATGGCAAAAGTGATGCATTTACTGTACTGTGAGTGCCATATTATCTTTACAGTATTGCAGTTTGTTAGCTCTTGTAAAATACTGTATTCTTTGAAGAATGCAAAAAAAAAAAAATAATAATAATTTTATGTGCTTATGGGGATTGTTTTGGGTTGAAACAGCTATTGATAACACTTCCTTTTTTTGCAGTTTGTTATGGGGGCAAAACTGATATAATTTATGTAGACACCTCAGGGTACAAACTAACAACCTATCCAGCTTAAAAAAAAATAACCCCACAACATGTATTCTAGTCAGGTTGTCAGTTTAGGAAATTATTGTTTTGTTCATTTCGTGACCATTTTCTAAAAATGGTCAAAGCTTCCTTTTTCTTAGAAGCTCCTCCTGTAAGTTTGAGCAAATTTATAAGACAATTCATGTGCAAACATGACCTTTACAAAAATAATAATCAATAACCAAAGAAGTATTGCACTATAGGGGTGCTGTTTTGTCAGCACAGTTGTGGAATGAGGCACGAGACAACATTGGTCGTGAAGATGATCACAGCAGGCGTCAACAGTCTGTAACAACAAGCTTAAAACCCCAGCCACTGTAATGTGTATTCCTGGGGCCAGAGCACCCGACATTGAATCCAGCCTTAGGGAGCTGATCTGCAATAGGCCTAAACACCAGCGTGGGACTAACAACAGTAGCTACTCGGATATAGTGATACATCATGTTGGCTCCAATGATACAAGGATGAGGCAATCAGCAATTACAAAAAGGAGCATAACTACGACATGTAATCTCTCCAGAAAGATGTGTCTGCATTGAGTAATTGTCTCTGGTCCCTTGCCTGTGAGAGAAAATGATGAGAGGTTTAGCAGATTATTCTTGCTGAACCAGTGGCTGAATTGCTTCTGTAGCGAACAGGGACTGCAGTTTGTAGATAACTGGCCTTTGTTCGGAAGGACTGCCGGCGTGATGAGGGCGGACGGGCTTCACCCTAATGGGGTAGGTGCCATCATTCTTTCTAGAAATATAGATTACTGTTTGAGCTTTCCATGACGGTTCACACTAGAGCAAGCCGGGAGACAGGTGATTAGCAAACCTGTTAGAACGGGTGTGGAGTCTGTAAGGTTAAGGCTAACTAGCTCTATGTCGGAATCTAACAACACATGTTTAAGGACACCACACTGAGTTTTGACAAAAGCATCATTACGCAAAGTGAGTCAGCAAAATATCTCTGTTATATTTTACTCAACTCGCTCCTTTCAAAATCACATTAAGAATATTACCAAAACTGCGATTTTTCATCTTCACAATATCGCTAAGATACGGCCCATCCTATCAGCTAGTGACGCAGAGATCATAGTCCACACATTTGTTACATCTCGCATCGACTATTGTAACGTGCTTGCTTTCTGGTCTTCCCATTTATAGTATTAAAAGCCTGCAGTTAGTACAAAATGCTGCAGCAAGACTTTTGACGATGCAGTTCAATCATGTTACTCTGATACTGACCAACATGCATAGGGTCCCGGTCTACTTGAGATGTGATTTTAAGGTCCTTTTACTTACTCATAAAATATTACACGGGTTAGCACCCTCTCATCTCGCTGACTGAGTTGTACCGTATGTTCGTTCCGTCCCGAAACCTACGCTTGCAAAACGCTGGTCGTTTGGTGACTCCGAGAGCCAGAAGGAGGTCTGCAGGCTCTCGAGCATTTTCTAGTCAGGCTCCAGTACACTGGAATGCCCTACCAACGGATATTAGAGCTGCTACCTCAGTAGAAATGTTTAAATCCAGACTTAAAACTTATTTCTACTCTTTAGTATTGAGTTAGAGTACATGTAGGCCTGTTTTACGGCCGCTTTTCCTATCTCCTCCGCCCTCATCTCCTGCTAGGTGATGTTGACGGAATCTGAGGCGGTTGCTATTTGGGTTCTGCACCATCTGGGACAAGATCTGAGGCAGATGACTTCCCCCAGAGTCGTTGCCAGGGAGGATTCTGCTCCAACCGACCGGGCCAGGTCCTGAGGCAGAACCACTGAAGGAGTCTCCCTGCGGCATCTTTTCTCTTTAAATTGACTCTTATGCCATCATAATGAACATTGTATAGCATCTTGTCATTGTAATGAACATTGTACAGCACCAGACTTTGTGATAAATGTTGCCCCCTTGACATCAATTGGTCATTTTGGAAGGTGGATCACACCCATCTGCAGTCCCTTCTCAAGGTTTCCTTTTTTCCCCAAAATGGGGTTTTGAGTTTTTCCTTGCCCGATTGGAGGTTTAGATTGGGGTATGTCGTCGATCATTGCCAACTGTGGAGCCTTTTGAGACTCCTTTGTGATGAAGTCTACCTGTAGGAGAATGCACCGCAACCCCCCACGCCCCAGCAAATACAAATAAACTTGACTGTCTTGCATGCACAATAAACGTAAGAGGTGTCCTGAAATTGCTGTGCCAGGACAATGGGGCCTGAGGAGCCCACCCCACCCAGCCGAGAGGGGATGGCAGGCCCAGTAGCCCAACCGAGAGCAGCTGGGCAGAGAGGACACTACCCACACCAAGGGATCCAGGGCAGTGTACCAGCCCCACCCAAGCGAACGCTGGGACCCACTCTCTCCCCCCAGCAAAACAACAACCCCGCCCACCGCCCCACATGACCCGCCAACGCATATGTGGAGTGTGTGAGGCAATGTCCCCCCCGCCCCCGAATGGTGTAGCCCGTGTGGTGTCAGGCATTAAAATCTTTAGTGGCTTATGGGAATTGGACCCGAATCACACAGCTCTCCAGAAATTATTTTCAAATATCTGTGAATGCCTGATATTCTTCAGCTTCAAGGGGGTGCCTGATGGATCTGTACTGCTTGACATGCTGTTCTTGTTTGTAGACTTGGATGGTATCCTGGGGGCCAGCGCAGGTGCAGAGGAGCATCTGACAGAAATCCGGCTGCTGTGCGAGTAGCTCAGCGAGCTCGGCCTCATCGTCAACCTGGCCAAGTGCCAGTTTGGCCTGCCGTCCATTACGTTCGTTGGGCACCCAGTCACGCCACAGAGTACCATCCCCCTTCCCGCTATGGTGGACGCCGTTGCCAGTTTCCCATGACTGGTGACTGTGAAGTCACTGCAGGTGCAGGAGTTCTTGGGCAAGGTGAATTTTTATAACAGGGTCATTATCCACGCAGCTCACCTCATGCGGCCCTTGTACGAGGCCCTGCGGAGCAAAGTGCCCTAGGATGATGTAGTAACCAGGGATGGGCGAAGCTTTCGTCACTACCAAGACTGCTCAGTCTCCAACCCATCTCCCACCGCCCCGCTTGCCCTCACGGTAAATGTGGCTGACTACACAGTGAGGCAGTGGGTGGGAGGGGCCTGGCAATCACTGGCGTTCTTCAGCAGGTAGCTCCGTGAGTACGAGAGGAAGTACAGCACCTTGGACAGGGAGCTCTTAGACCTCTTACTCTTACACTTCAGATTCCTCTTGGAATCCTCCCAGATGCTGCAGCACCCTGGTCTGCTGCCTCTCATCAGGCTGTGTTCCGGGGGGTTACAGACGCCTTCATTCCCATGACGACATCTCACCACTGCCTCCCCAAGTACTGTCAGCCAAGTACATCTTCATCCCCCACGATGGCCATCGGACCCCGCTGCTAAGAACTTTGTGGACATAATGGGAGGTAAACCAGAGCGAAACACAGAGGACCGCCTCAAGCCTGCTCATGTGGACGATATGCCGCTGCAGCTGACCCTGCCCCCACGGCAGGCCCACTCCCCCCCTGCCATCTCCGGCTCAACCCTGGGTCTTGCCCGGGCTCGGGACTCACTCACTGACCCCCCAACCATCACCACCAGGTTGACTTCTTCTCTGGACACTGTTCATGATTAACTGTTTCGTTTTGCACTTTTGTTACGGTGAATACTGGGGGGGTTTAGTGACCTACAAGGAGAGACATTCACCATGGACCTGTACCTTTAAGAGAGAGATGGGAGTTGCATGGGTTAGCACATTTAAAGAGGTGGGCCATTTTTTGTTGTTGTACTGTCACTTAGTTGAGTTAGTGAAACACGACGCCCTTTCGTCTCGTCTGTATTTACCGTACCTCCACAATGCATATATTTCAAAATATTTAGTTTTAAAAATTTTCATTCAACATTTTCACTATTTATTTTTGCCTTATTCAGGGTAACTCAGCTGAGTCCTCTTTTGACAAGCCGCTACTTACTGCATGCTATGCAGGATGGACACACATCCAACAAAACATGGCTTTTATGAGGTTACGGACTTCCCTCAAAGGATCAGAGTGATCTATTTATTTTCTGTATGTCAGTAATGTTTTGTTGCCTCTTCCACTAACACAATCATATCACTTAATTTTGCTCTTGCAATTACACACATGGACAAAATTGATGGGACAGTTGTGCTTTTTGGAAAATCTCATTAGCTCGATACAGATGCAAAAATTAAGCATACAAAGATGATCCTTTATTGATACCCAGGGGAGAAATTCAAAAACAGAAAACAACACTACACCTAGTGTGAAACATGGAGGAGGCTTGGTAACATTCTGGGGTTGCTGTGCTATAGCCAGCACAGACTTTCTTGAATCTGTGCATGGTACAACAAAGGCACAAGACAATCAAGGCATTCTAGAGCGATATGTGCTGCAGGCAATTACCCAAAACACACAGTTGGAAACATGGTGATAGTTAAGGACAAAACACTGGACCAACAATTTTGTCCTTTTAATGGTCATGTTAATACAGCCCCAATTCCAATGAAGTTGGGACGTTGTGTTAAAAGGTGATGTAACACAGTGGTAAACATCAGAATCAGAATCATCTTTATTTGCCAAGTATGTCCAAAACACACAAGGAATTTGTCTCCGGTAGTTGGAGCCGCTCTAGTACAACAGACAGTCAATTTACAGAACACTTTGGAGACAGAGACATTGACAAAAAACAATTGTGCAAAAAGATGCAGAGTCCTCTAGCACTTAGAGCAGTTCGAATGACTAATATTGCAATAGACCAGTGCAATGACCATTGTGCAAGGGGCGCCGAGACTTCAAGGAGTGTATGCGGTTTTAAGTGGAGAGTAGTGCAATAATCTGGGACAATGTTGGTTGTGCAAATGTTACAGATACTCCTCAAACAGTGTGCAATGGAGCAGATGCTAGTCTGGCATGAGTGGCCAGTATATGCAAATAGTGCAGCCTGGCAAGACAACTACAGTGAGTGCACGAGTAATACATAATTGGCCCCACAGAAATGTGACAACAAATTCAAGTCAAAAAAATTGCCAGCTTGTTGTAATGGAATTATAGGTTAGGTTTATAAGAAGTTGATCGCAAGAGGGAAGAAGCTGTTGGAATGTCTACTAGTTCTAGTTTGCATTGATCGGTAGCGCCTACCTGAGGGAAGGAGGTGGAAGAGCTGGTGACCGGGGTGCGGAGGGTCAGAGAGGATTTTGCACGCCCTTGTCTTAGTTCTGGCAGCGTGCAAGTCCTCAATGGTGGGTAGGGGGGTACCGACAATCCTTTCAGCAGTTTTGATTGTCCGTTGCAGTCGGAGTTTGTCCTTTTTTGTAGCAGCACCAAACCAGACTGTGATGGAAGAACACAGGACTGATTCGACTACCGCTGTGTAGAACTGTCTCAGCAGCTCCGGTGGCAGGCCG